>NW_027466011.1:45000-172500 GCF_049634645.1 Pelodiscus sinensis
TCCCAAGCCAGCCACAGGGCCCTGGGGCTACAGTCGGGCCCATGACAGGCCCCGACTCTAGTGCTCCTGACTTAGAGCTGGACCCTCAATAAGACACAGCCCTGCCTCAGTTTCCCCACTGTTCAGGTGCATTCTGTAGGCCAGGGACCAGAGCCCCCTGGGGTGTGCTGGCTGCCCCTCCCGGCCTCCGGATGTCTCGCTCCCGTGTAGCACAGCACCCCCTAGCGACCCCCAATAGAGCCAGGCCTGCCTGCCAGGAGAGCGCCCCCTGCTGAGCCCCATCCTGTTCCCTGCCCCATAGCACCCCCTAGCGCCAGCCCTGCCTGCCAGGGGAGAGCGTCCAGTGCTGAGTCTAGCCCCACAGCGCCCCCTAGCACTGCCCTGAGCCGGGCCTGCCCACCAGGAGAGCGCCCCCTGCTGAGCCCCACCCTGCTCCCTGCCCCACAGCGCCCCCTAGCACCTCTCTGGGGCCAGAGGAGAGCGCTCCTTGTTGAGCCCCACCCAGCTCCCTGCCCCACAGCGCCCCCTAGCACCTCTCTGGGGCCAGAGGAGAGCGCCCCCTGCTGAGCCCCACCCTGCTCCCTGCCCCACAGCGCCCCCTAGCACCTCTCTGGGGCCAGGGGAGAGCACTCCTTGCTGAGCCCCACCCTGCTCCCTGCCCCACAGCGCCCCCTAGCATCTCTCTGGGGCCAGGGGAGAGCGCTCCTTGCTGAGCCCCACCCTGCTCCCTGCCCCACAGCGCCCCCTAGCATCTCTCTGGGGCCAGGGGAGAGCGCTCCTTGCTGAGCCCCACCCTGCTCCCTGCCCCACAGCGCCCCCTAGCACCTCTCTGGGGCCAGAGGAGAGCGCCCGCTGCTGAGTCCCACCCTGCTCCCTGCCCCGCAGCGCCCCCTAGCACCTCTCTGGGGCCAGAGGAGAGTGCTCCTTGCTGAGTCCCACCCTGCTCCCTGCCCCACAGCGCCCCCTAATGTCTCCCTGGGGCCAGCCTGCCTGCCAACAGAGGGCGCCCCCTGCTGAGCCCCCCAGAGCCCTTCGAGGTACATCAGAAGGACTCAAGGGCGTCTCGCCACCAGTCCCCTGCCCCAGGTACCCTCCCCGGCAGGCGGGTGCCTGGACCCCCTAGGCCCTGCCAGCTCCCCAGCGGGTCCCAGCCGCTCCCCCTCTCCCCGCAGAGGCAGTGGGGTTCTGCCGGCCCGAGCTGCCCCTCTTCCTCCGCTACCTGGAGGAGAGCCCGGCGGCGCGGCGGGAGTTCGAGTCCAGCCTGGAGGCGGCCGGCTACGGGTTCCGGGCCTGTCCCCGCTGGGGGATCCTGCTGTTCTCGGCCGGGGCCGGCCCCGTGGAGCCGGGCGGCTGGGAGGCGGCGTTTGGCTCGGTGCGCCGGCGCTACGTGGTGCACCGCGAGGGCCGGGAGGATCTGCTGGAGGCGCTGGCCGCCGAGCCCTCCCTGGTGGCCGGGTTCCCGTCCGTCCGTGTCTACGGCCAGGAGACCCTGGTCGGCCTGGCCGGGGAGATGGAGCCGCTGCTCCAGCGCCTGGCCGTCCGGGCCTTCCAGAGGCAGCTGGTGAGCTGGGAGTCCCCGGCCGAGCCGCTGCCCCGGTGGCTCCTGGTGCAGGCTGCGGTGCAGAAGGAGCTGCCCTCGCCCCACGTCACCATGGAGCTGCGAGAGGAGGCCCCAGCCTCCGTCACCTTCCAGGGGCCCCGGCGGCAGGTGGCCCAGCTGGAGAGCCGGTGCCAGCAGCTGCTCAGGGCCTTCCGGGTCCTGCCGGTGCCGGTCTCGCCCCCTGCAGGCGCGTTTCATCCGGCAGCGCCGGGAGGACGTCTTCACGCCCCGCTTCCTCCTGGGCCGGGGCATCGGGGCCGTGCTGGAGCTCCCGGCTGATGCGCCGGGCACCGAGCCGGCCAGTGACGTCTCCACGGGGCCGGCTCCCGCCGAGGGCGTCTCGGTGGCGGGGCTGGAGCAGGAGGAGCTGCAGCGGGCGGCGGAGCTGCTGGGGGCCCTGGTGGGCTGCCGGACGGTGCCGATCGAGGAGGGCGCGCGCTGGGCCACGGGCGGCCAGGAGTGGGCGGCGCTGCTGGCCGAGCTGGGCGCCCGGCGGGACCTGGCCCTGCACTGTGGGGCGAGCCGGGAGCAGCTGGCGGTGGCGGGCTTCCAGCCGGCGCTGGGCCAGGCGGAGGCGGCCGTGCGGGAGTATCTGCGGAACAACTCGCCGGCTGAGCGGCGGCTGGACGTGCCCCGGCCCGAGCTGGCCGAAGCTGGAGCCGAGCTGCTGCGCCTGGTGGACTGGGAGCCGTTGCCTGTCACGGTCCAGCTGCAGCCCGGCTCCCGGGCGCTGTCCCTGGTGCTGCAGGGCCTCCGGCGTCACCTGGAGCCAGCCAGCAGGGCCGTCCTGGCCGACCTGGCCTCCCTGGGGCTGGGCACGGTGCCCGTCCCGGGCCGGGCCTTGGGCGAGTACCTGCGGGAGGAGGGGGCGTCCCTGCTGCGAGACCTGGCCCAGCAGCTCCGCTGCGTGGTGAGCCTGCGAGGGCCCCCCCCCAACGGCCCCTGCGGCGCCCCCCGGAAGGTGAGCCCGGGGGGGCCATGGGATGGGGGGCAGACGCAGCACAGCCGGTGCTACGAGAACTGGGCAGGGGCGGGGCGGGGCGGGGGAGAGGACAGGACCCAGGGGGTCCGTCCTGGCTCTGGGAGGGGAGTGAGGACCAGTGGTTAGAGCAGGGGGGTGGGAGCCAGGACTCCTGGGCTCTGTCTGGTGCTGGGAGGGCTGTGGGGACTAGTGGTTAGAGCAGAGGCTGGGGGGTTTGTGGGGGGCTCCTGGCTTCTAGTCTCTGCTTCCCCCCAACTCCCCGCCCGGGCTGGTTCTCTGGGTGTGCGAGTGGGGGGAGCTCTGCCCCGGGCGGCGGGGGCCCTGGGCACGGCAGGGGGCCCGAGGCTGAGGGGGGGCAGGAGGGCCAGCTGCGAGCCCCCTTCGCCCACCCTGCCCGTCTCCGCAGGTGCCCAGCGCCCCCAGGCAGCACCAGAACCTGCCGACGGGTAAGAGTAATGCAGGGACCGGCCCCCCTCGGCCTGCAGTCTGCTCCGGCCCCCTCGCCCCACCCCCAGGCCTCCCAGCCCCCTTACCCTGCCCCCAGGCCTCCCAGCCCCCTCGCCCCGCCCCCAGGCCTCCCAGCCCCCCTCGCCCCGCCCCCAGGCCCTCCCAGCCCCCTTACCCCGCCCCCAGGCCCTCCCAGCCCCCCTCGCCCCCGCCCCCAGGCCTCCCGGCCCCCTCGCCCCGCCCCCAGGCCTCCCAGCCCCTCGCCCCCCAGGCCTCCAGCCCCTCGCCCTGCCCCCAGGCCTCCCAGCCCCCTCGCCCCGCCCCCAGGCCTCCCAGCCCCTCGCCCCCAGGCCTCCCAGCCCCTCGCCCTGCCCCCAGGCCTCCCGGCCCCCCTCGCCCCGCCCCCAGGCCTCCCAGCCCCTCGCCCCGCCCCCAGCCCCTCCCAGCCCCCTCGCCCCGCCCCCAGCCCCTCCAGCACCCCGCCCCCAGCCCCTCCCAGCCCCTCGCCCCGCCCCCGAGGCCTCCCAGCCCCCTCGCCCCGCCCCCAGGCCTCCCAGCCCCTCGCCCCCAGGCCTCCCAGCCCCTCGCCCCCAGGCCTCCCAGCCCCCTCGCCCTGCCCCCAGGCCTCCTGGCCCCCTCGCCCCCAGGCCTCCAGCCCCCCGCCCTCAGGCCTCCCAGCCCCCTCGCCCCAGCCCCTCCCAGCCCCCTCGCCCCGCCCCCAGGCCTCCCAGCCCCCTCGCCCCAGGCCTCCCAGCCCCCTCGCCCCCAGCCCCTCCAGCCCCCTCGCCGCGCCCCCAGGCCTCCCAGCCCCCTTACCCCGCCCCCAGGCCTCCCAGCCCCCTTACCCCACCCCCAGGCCTCCCAGCCCCCCTTACCCCACCCCCAGGCCTCCCAGCCCCCCTCACCCCGCCCCCAGGCCTCCCAGCTCCCTCACCCCACCCCCAGGCCTCCAGCCCCCCCCTTACCCCGCCCCCAGGCCCTCCCAGCCCCCCTTACTCCTGCCCCCCAGCCCCTCCAGCACCCCTTACCCCTGCCCCCCAGCCCCTCCCAGCACCCCTTACCCTGCCCCCAGGCCTCCCAGCAACCCTAACCCCGCCCCTCAGGCCTCCCAGCACCCCTTACCCCTCCCCCAGGCCCTCCCAGCACCCCTTCCTGCGCCCCCAGCCCCTCCCAGCACCCCTTCCCGCGCCCCCCAGCCCCTCCCAGCACCCTTTACCCTGCCCCCCAGGCCTCCCAGCACCTCTTACCCTGCCCCCCAGGCCTCCCAGCACCCCTTACCCCTGCCCCCCAGCCCCCTCCCAGCACCCCTTACCCCTGCCCCCCAGGCCTCCCAGGACCCCTTACCCTTGCCCCCCAGCCCCTTCCTCCCAGCCCTGCCCCAGCCCCTCACTCCTGCCCCACAGCCCTGCCCCATAACCCCTCCCCCAGCCCTGCTGGTGCCCCTCACTCATGCCCCCCCAGCCCTGCCCCCCAGCCTCTGCCAGTGCCCCTCACTCCTGCCCCCAGCCCCTCCTCCCAGCCCTGCCAGCGCCCCTCACTCCCACCCCACAGCCCCTGCCCCCCCAGCCCAGACTCCCCCCCCCAACCTGTACTCAGGCTGTGCTCCGTGTTCCCAGGGCCCCCCGAGGGGCTGGTGCTCCGGGTGCTGGGCCGGGAGCCCGACGTGGGCCAGCTGAAGGCCGCCGTGGCGGGTTTCGTGGCCCAGTTCCACGACGAAAGCGTCTGCAACGCGGAGCTGGGGGCCGTGGGGGCTGCGGGCCTGCGGGAGATCGGCCGGGTCGAGTACCACTTCCCCCTGGGCCTGCGCTGCCTGCCTGGGAATGTGGTGCGGGTGCGGGGCGCCCGGGACGACGTGGCCACGGCCCTGGCCGCCGTCCACAGCCGGATCCAGGCGGCCCAGCGCCGGCGGGTGGAGGCCGAGGTGCTCTACGGGCTGGTGAAGTGGCAGCGCCTGGGCCCGGCGGGCTGGGTCCCCTTCGACGTGGCCACGAGCCAGCGGCTGGAGACGGCCTTCGCCGGTGGGCAGCCCCGGGCGCAGGTGGAGTGGGACGGGCAGCGGGCCGAGGTCGACCTGCGCAAGGCAAAGGGCGTCGTGCTGGGCACCGGGGCCCCCGTCCGGCTCCGCCGGGAGATCTGTCTGTGGGGTGAGAGGGGCAGGGGGTGGGGCACAGCTCTGGGATGGGCTGGCTGGGGGACCGGGCTGAGGCATGGGACTGGGGGGCAGAGCTCAGAGGGGCAGAGGTGGGGCACAGCTCTGGGATGGGCTGGCTGGGGGGCAGAGATGGGGCAGGGCCGGGGCAGAGCTCCAGGGGGTTCCCGTCCCATCAGGGTGGCCCCCGCTGACACCCCGTCCGTTGCAGAGAGGAGCCTGGCCCCGCACTGGGAGCCGATGGGCGAGGCGCCGGTGCGGCTGGTGGCGCTGGCCGAGGACTCGCCGGAGCACCGCGAGGTGGCCAAGGGGTTCACACGCACGGCCCCGGGCTACTCCATCCTCCGCGTGAGTGGGGGGGGTGCCCCCTGCGGGTCCCAGAGCACAGTTCTGGGGGGGGACTGGTCCTAGTGGGAGGTCTCGGTGAGGGGGGGCTGTCCTGGCCCTGGCAGAGGGGAGGGGGGAGGTCTGCCTTGGCTCTGGCTGGGGGGACAGTGGGGGGTGCCTGGTTCTGGATGGAGGGAGATGGGGGGGCTGCCCGGTCCCTGTCGGGGGGTAGGAGGGGTCTATCTTGGCGCTGGCTGGGGGGACAGTGGGGGGTGCCCTGGTCCTGGATGGGGGGGTGGGAGGGGTCTATCTTGGCTCTGGCTGGGGGAACCAGTGGGGGGTGCCCTGGTCCTTGTTGGGGGGGTGGGAGGGGTCTATCTTGGCTCTGGCTGGGGGAACCAGTGGGGGGTGCCCTGGTCCTTGTTGGCGGGTGGGAGGGGTCTATCTTGGCTCTGGCTGGGGGAACCAGTGGGGGGTGCCCTGGTCCTTGTTGGCGGGTGGGAGGGGTCTATCTTGGCGCTGGCTGGGGGGGACAGTGGGGGGTGCCCTGGTCCTGGATGGGGGGTGGGAGGGGTCTATCTTGGCTCTGGCTGGGGGAACCAGTGGGGGGTGCCCTGGTCCTTGTTGGGGGGGTGGGAGGGGTCTATCTTGGCTCTGGCTGGGGGAACCAGTGGGGGGTGCCCTGGTCCTTGTTGGCGGGTGGGAGGGGTCTATCTTGGCTCTGGCTGGGGGAACCAGTGGGGGGTGCCCTGGTCCTTGTTGGCGGGTGGGAGGGGTCTATCTTGGCTCTGGCTGGGGGAACCAGTGGGGGGTGCCCTGGTCCTTGTTGGGGGGTGGGAGGGGTCTATCTTGGCTCTGGCTGGGGGAACCAGTGGGGGGTGCCCTGGTCCTTGTTGGGGGGTGGGAGGGGTCTATCTTGGCTCTGGCTGGGGGAACCAGTGGGGGGTGCCCTGGTCCTTGTTGGGGGGTGGGAGGGGTCTATCTTGGCTCTGGCTGGGGGAACCAGTGGGGGGTGCCCTGGTCCTTGTTGGGGGGTGGGAGGGGTCTATCTTGGCTCTGGCTGGGGGAACCAGTGGGGGGTGCCCTGGTCCTTGTTGGCGGGTGGGAGGGGTCTATCTTGGCTCTGGCTGGGGGAACCAGTGGGGGGTGCCCTGGTCCTTGTTGGGGGGTGGGAGGGGTCTATCTTGGCTCTGGCTGGGGGAACCAGTGGGGGGTGCCCTGGTCCTTGTTGGCGGGTGGGAGGGGTCTATCTTGGCTCTGGCTGGGGGAACCAGTGGGGGGTGCCCTGGTCCTTGTTGGGGGGTGGGAGGGGTCTATCTTGGCTCTGGCTGGGGGAACCAGTGGGGGGTGCCCTGGTCCTTGTTGGGGGGGTGGGAGGGGTCTATCTTGGCTCTGGCTGGGGGAACCAGTGGGGGGTGCCCTGGTCCTTGTTGGCGGGTGGGAGGGGTCTATCTTGGCTCTGGCTGGGGGAACCAGTGGGGGGTGCCCTGGTCCTTGTTGGCGGGTGGGAGGGGTCTATCTTGGCTCTGGCTGGGGGAACCAGTGGGGGGTGCCCTGGTCCTTGTTGGGGGGTGGGAGGGGTCTATCTTGGCTCTGGCTGGGGGAACCAGTGGGGGGTGCCCTGGTCCTTGTTGGGGGGTGGGAGGGGTCTATCTTGGCTCTGGCTGGGGGAACCAGTGGGGGGTGCCCTGGTCCTTGTTGGGGGGTGGGAGGGGTCTATCTTGGCTCTGGCTGGGGGAACCAGTGGGGGGTGCCCTGGTCCTTGTTGGCGGGTGGGAGGGGTCTATCTTGGCTCTGGCTGGGGGAACCAGTGGGGGGTGCCCTGGTCCTTGTTGGCGGGTGGGAGGGGTCTATCTTGGCTCTGGCTGGGGGAACCAGTGGGGGGTGCCCTGGTCCTTGTTGGGGGGGTGGGAGGGGTCTATCTTGGCTCTGGCTGGGGGAACCAGTGGGGGGTGCCCTGGTCCTTGTTGGGGGGTGGGAGGGGTCTATCTTGGCTCTGGCTGGGGGAACCAGTGGGGGGTGCCCTGGTCCTTGTTGGGGGGTGGGAGGGGTCTATCTTGGCTCTGGCTGGGGGAACCAGTGGGGGGTGCCCTGGTCCTTGTTGGGGGGTGGGAGGGGTCTATCTTGGCTCTGGCTGGGGGAACCAGTGGGGGGTGCCCTGGTCCTTGTTGGCGGGTGGGAGGGGTCTATCTTGGCTCTGGCTGGGGGAACCAGTGGGGGGTGCCCTGGTCCTTGTTGGGGGGTGGGAGGGGTCTATCTTGGCTCTGGCTGGGGGAACCAGTGGGGGCTGTCCTGGTCCTTGTTGGGGGGGTGGGAGGGGTCTATCTTGGCTCTGGCTGGGGAACCAGTGGGGGGTGCCCTGGTCCTTGTTGGCGGGTGGGAGGGGTCTATCTTGGCTCTGGCTGGGGGAACCAGTGGGGGGTGCCCTGGTCCTTGTTGGGGGGTGGGAGGGGGTCTATCTTGCTCTGGCTGGGGGAACCAGTGGGGGGTGCCCTGGTCCTTGTTGGCGGGTGGGAGGGGTCTATCTTGGCTCTGGCTGGGGAACCAGTGGGGGGTGCCCTGGTCCTTGTTGGGGGGTGGGAGGGGTCTATCTTGGCTCTGGCTGGGGGAACCAGTGGGGGGTGCCCTGGTCCTTGTTGGGGGGTGGGAGGGGTCTATCTTGGCTCTGGCTGGGGGAACCAGTGGGGGGTGCCCTGGTCCTTGTTGGGGGGTGGGAGGGGTCTATCTTGGCTCTGGCTGGGGGAACCAGTGGGGGGTGCCCTGGTCCTTGTTGGGGGGTGGGAGGGGTCTATCTTGGCTCTGGCTGGGGGAACCAGTGGGGGGTGCCCTGGTCCTTGTTGGGGGGTGGGAGGGGTCTATCTTGGCTCTGGCTGGGGGAACCAGTGGGGGGTGCCCTGGTCCTTGTTGGCGGGTGGGAGGGGTCTATCTTGGCTCTGGCTGGGGGAACCAGTGGGGGGTGCCCTGGTCCTTGTTGGGGGGTGGGAGGGGTCTATCTTGGCTCTGGCTGGGGGAACCAGTGGGGGTGCCCTGGTCCTTGTTGGCGGGTGGGAGGGGTCTATCTTGGCTCTGGCTGGGGGAACCAGTGGGGGGTGCCCTGGTCCTTGTTGGCGGGTGGGAGGGGGTCTATCTTGGCTCTGGCTGGGGGAACCAGTGGGGGGTGCCCTGGTCCTTGTTGGGGGGTGGGAGGGGTCTATCTTGGCTCTGGCTGGGGGAACCAGTGGGGGGTGCCCTGGTCCTTGTTGGCGGGTGGGAGGGGTCTATCTTGGCTCTGGCTGGGGGAACCAGTGGGGGGTGCCCTGGTCCTTGTTGGGGGGTGGGAGGGGGTCTATCTTGGCTCTGGCTGGGGGAACCAGTGGGGGGTGCCCTGGTCCTTGTTGGGGGGTGGGAGGGGTCTATCTTGGCTCTGGCTGGGGGAACCAGTGGGGGGTGCCCTGGTCCTTGTTGGGGGGTGGGAGGGGTCTATCTTGGCTCTGGCTGGGGGAACCAGTGGGGGGTGCCCTGGTCCTTGTTGGGGGGTGGGAGGGGTCTATCTTGGCTCTGGCTGGGGGAACCAGTGGGGGGGTGCCCTGGTCCTTGTTGGGGGGTGGGAGGGGGTCTATCTTGGCTCTGGCTGGGGGAACCAGTGGGGGGGTGCCCTGGTCCTTGTTGGGGGGTGGGAGGGGTCTATCTTGGCTCTGGCTGGGGGAACCAGTGGGGGGTGCCCTGGTCCTTGTTGGGGGGTGGGAGGGGTCTATCTTGGCTCTGGCTGGGGGAACCAGTGGGGGGTGCCCTGGTCCTTGTTGGGGGGTGGGAGGGGTCTATCTTGGCTCTGGCTGGGGGAACCAGTGGGGGGTGCCCTGGTCCTTGTTGGGGGGTGGGAGGGGTCTATCTTGGCTCTGGCTGGGGAACCAGTGGGGGGTGCCCTGGTCCTTGTTGGGGGGGTGGGAGGGGTCTATCTTGGCTCTGGCTGGGGGAACCAGTGGGGGGTGCCCTGGTCCTTGTTGGCGGGTGGGAGGGGTCTATCTTGGCTCTGGCTGGGGGAACCAGTGGGGGGTGCCCTGGTCCTTGTTGGGGGGTGGGAGGGGTCTATCTTGGCTCTGGCTGGGGGAACAGTGGGGGGTGCCCTGGTCCTGGATGGGGGGACATGGGGGGCTGCCCTGGTCCTTGTTGGGGGGTGGGAGGGGTCTACCTTGGCGCTGGCTGGGGGGACAGTGGGGGGTGCCCTGGTCCTGGATGGGGGTGGCGGTGGGGAGCTGTCGTGGGGCAGGAAGGCCTGATGGTCACGGCCAGTGCAGGGGGGTCTGAGCTGCGGGGTCCTGGGGACCGGGGCTGGGGCCAGGGCGGGCTGGGGTGCTCCCAAAGGGCTGCGCCCCCACCCCACGGGGGCCGGGCAGCTGCCCACGGACCCTGCGCTGCCCCCAGGTCGAGCGGGTGCAGAACCGGGCGCTGTGGGTCTCCTACTGCTGGCAGCGGCGCTGGATGGAGGAGAAGCACCCGCTGGGCCGGCGCGTCGAGCGCATCCTCTACCACGGCACCCGGCCCGAGAACCGGCGCTCCATCCAGGCCCTGGGCCTCCGCGTCACCTGCCGCAAGGGTGGGTCGGGCGCCGGGCTCCGACATCGTCCCCTCTGCCCCCTAGCCAGAGCCCACCTGGGGCCGGGTCAGGCCTGGTGCCCCCTGGAGGGGACGAACCTGCCTTGTACCCCCCCTCCCCTCCAGCCAGAGCCCACCTGGGGCCGGGTCAGGCCTGGTGCCCCCTGGAGGGGATGAACCTGCCTCATACCCCCCCCAGCCAGAGCCCACCTGGGGCCGGGTCAGGCCTGGTGCCCCCTGGAGGGGACGAACCTGCCTCGTCCTCTGCCCCCCGCCAGCCAGAGCCACCTGGGGCCGGGTCAGGCCTGGTGCCCCCTGGAGGGGACGAACCTGCCTCGTCCTCTGCCCCCCGCCAGCCAGCACCCACCCTGGGGCTGGTTCAAAGCAGGCGTCCCCTTGAGGAGATAGGCCTCCTGCCCTGTTCCCTGCCCCCCAGAGCCAGCCAGACCCTGCCCTGGGGTCAGACCCTGTGCCCCATTCCCTGAGCCAGCCAGACCCACCCTGGGACCCGATCGGGACCAGCACCCCTGAGGGGAGAGGTCCCTGCCCCCTGGCTGGCGTGGGGCTGGCCCTGCCCCGTGTCCCGTCTCGGGCCCGGGGGTGACGGCCCTGCTCTCTCTGCAGTGGGGCTCTACGGCCAGGGCCTGTACTTCGCGGCGGAGGCTGGCTGGGCAGCGAAGTACGCCAAGCCGGACACCCGCGGGCGCCAGTTCCTGTTCCAGGTGCGGGTGCTGACGGGGGAGTTCGACCTGGGCAAGGAGAACATGGTCCTGCCCCCCGAGAAGCCGGGCGGGGGACGGCCGGTACGACAGCGTGGTCAACGTGGTCTCCAGACCCAACATCTTCGTCACCTTCTTCGACGAGCTCAGCTACCCCGAGTATCTCATCACCTTCCGGGCCTCCAGCCACCCCTGAGCCGTGCTGCCCTGGGACAGGCCACAAGACCCGGCGTTGCTTGTCCGGCAGCCAGAGAACAGGCAGTGTCAGGCATGGGACTCCCATGTCATGCACCTCACCAGTGGTTGGATTCAGAATCACACACGTGTGTCCTTAGCCCTATATTGCTGATGGTTAATGGAGATTCTCCAGAGCATTGCCTGCATTCACGGCTCCAACAGAAAGGTCTGACCGGGCCATAGGATGGGGAGAAAAATGAGCTGAGATGCATCCCACTGCCCCCTCCTGGAAGGTGTCCCCCGCCACTCAGCTGTGTGTCATCAGCCCAATACTGCGGCCACAAGTGGAGATTCTCTGTTCACCGATGGCTGAGGGAACATCTGGCTCCTTTCTGGGAGCCTGTGGAATTGTCTGTTACGCTCTCCTGGCTGTTTCCGTCCTGCCGGCCTGGCTCGGGGAAGGGCAGGGCCCTGCCGGCCCAGCTGCACCCAGCAGGCAGATGGCAGCCGGAGAAAAGGGCTGTAAAGTCCCAGCAATCCGAGTGCTGACAAAAGCAGCCCCCCCCCCCCCGGTGCTTTCTGGATGGGGCAGCACGTCGCAAAGGCCCTGTCAGTGGCTTCCGCCCTCCGTCCGAGTCTTCCTTCCGCTGTCAGGCGTGGAAACCGGGCCGAGGGGCCCGGCGCTGCTCCGGCCTGGGCGGGAGTAACGGGGGCTGGGGGTTTGTGGGGAAATAAAAGGAGAAGGTTTAGTTAAACGACTGTGCTGTCCAAAAATGAAGGGGAAAGAGCCGGGAGGCGGGGTGCACGAGTCAGGGCAGGAGTGGGGGGTCAGGGCAGAGGTGGGGGTGCAGGGATCAGGACAGGGACTGGGGGTCTCAGGGCAGAGGTGGGGGTGCAGGGATCAGGGCAGGGACTGGGGGGCTCAGGGCCGGGGGTGGAGGTACAGGGGTCAGGGCAGAGGTGGGGATGCAGGGATCAGGGCAGGGACTGGGGGGCTCAGGGCAGGGGATGGAGGTACAGGAGTCAGGGCAGAGGTGGGGGTGCAGGGATCAGGGCAGGGACTGGGGGGCTCAGGGCAGGGGGTGGAGGTACAGGGGTCAGGGCAGAGGTGGGGATGCAGGGATCAGGGCAGGGACTGGGGGGCTCAGGGCAGGGGGTGGAGGTACAGGGGTCAGGGCAGAGGTGGGGGTGCAGGGGTCAGGCCAGGGACTGGGGGGCTCAGGGCAGGGGATGGAGGTACAGGAGTCAGGGCAGAGGTGGGGGTGCAGGGATCAGGGCAGGGACTGGGGGGCTCAGGGCAGGGGGTGGAGGTACAGGGGTCAGGGCAGAGGTGGGGATGCAGGGATCAGGGCAGGGACTGGGGGGCTCAGGGCAGGGGGTGGAGGTACAGGGGTCAGGGCAGAGGTGGGGGTGCAGGGGTCAGGCCAGGGACTGGGGGTCTCAGGGCAGAGGTGGGGGTGCAGGGATCAGGGCAGGGACTGGGGTCTCAGGGCAGAGGTGGGGGTGCAGGGATCAGGGCAGGGACTGGGGGTCTCAGGGCAGAGGTGGGGGGTCAGGGCAGAGGTGGGGGTGCAGGGATCAGGGCAGGGACTGGGGGTCTCAGGGCAGAGGTGGGGGGTCAGGGCAGAGGTGGGGGTGCAGGGATCAGGGCAGGGACTGGGGGTCTCAGGGCAGAGGTGGGGGTGCAGGGATCAGGCCAGGGACTGGGGGTCTCAGGGCAGAGGTGGGGGTGCAGGGATCAGGGCAGGGACTGGGGGTCTCAGGGCAGAGGTGGGGGTGCAGGGATCAGGGCAGGGACTGGGGGTCTCAGGGCAGAGGTGGGGGGTCAGGGCAGAGGTGGGGGTGCAGGGATCAGGGCAGGGACTGGGGGTCTCAGGGCAGAGGTGGGGGTGCAGGGATCAGGGCAGGGACTGGGGGGCTCAGGGCAGAGGTGGGGGGTCAGGGCAGAGGTGGGGGTGCAGGGATCAGGGCAGGGACTGGGGGTCTCAGGGCAGAGGTGGGGGTGCAGGGATCAGGGCAGGGACTGGGGGTCTCAGGGCAGGGACTGGAGGTCTCAGGGCAGAGGTGGGGGTGCAGGGATCAGGGCAGGGACTGGGGGTCTCAGGGCAGAGGTGGGGGTGCAGGGATCAGGGCAGGGACTGGGGGGTCTCAGGGCAGAGGTGGGGGTGCAGGGATCAGGGCAGGGACTGGGGGTCTCAGGGCAGGGACTGGAGGTCTCAGGGCAGAGGTGGGGGTGCAGGGATCAGGGCAGGGACTGGGGGTCTCAGGGCAGAGGTGGGGGTGCAGGGATCAGGGCAGGGACTGGGGGTCTCAGGGCAGAGGTGGGGGTGCAGGGATCAGGGCAGGGACTGGGGGTCTCAGGGCAGAGGTGGGGGTGCAGGGATCAGGGCAGGGACTGGGGGTCTCAGGGCAGAGGTGGGGGTGCAGGGATCAGGGCAGGGACTGGGGGTCTCAGGGCAGAGGTGGGGGTGCAGGGATCAGGGCAGGGACTGGGGGGCTCAGGGCAGAGGTGGGGGTGCAGGGATCAGGGCAGGGACTGGGGGGCTCAGGGCAGAGGTGGGGGTGCAGGGGTCAGGCCAGGGACTGGGGGTCTCAGGGCAGAGGTGGGGGTGCAGGGATCAGGGCAGGGACTGGGGGTCTCAGGGCAGAGGTGGGGGTGCAGGGATCAGGGCAGGGGGTGGAGGTACAGGAGTCAGGGCAGAGGTGGGGGGCTGAGGCTAGGGGGTTTGGAGCCTGGGGGCACTTACGGGGGCTGCCCACAGAGGCAAAGGCGATGCTGCCCTGACAGCGGCTCTTTCCGGGGGCCCTGGCTGGCCTCTCTCTCACTGGTGCAGCCACTGCCCGTGGGGCTCAGAGGAACAACCAAAGCCAGCCTGGGCCCGCCCCTACTAGGTGGGGAAGAAGCAGCACCCGGCCCCACTGAGCTGCCAGCTTGAATTCAGCCGCTCCTCACCCGGCCCCACTGAGCCCCCAGCTCCAATCCAGCCCCAGCCCTCCTGGCCCCACGGCCCGGACACTGGAAGTCCAGTTGCCCGCAGTAGCGGAGGGTCAGATGGAGCTGGGGCTGCGGGTGGTGCCTGCTGGACATTCGGGGGGGCTCTGGGAGGAGACACCAGTGGCTCCTTGTCCCTCCGTGCCATCGCTGATGCAGCCTGGCTGGGGGTGCTGGGGGTGGCTGCCTGGCTGCTCCCGGGCCGGGGGGTGGTGGTGTAAAGGGGTATTAATAAAAGGAAGAAAAGGCGGAGAGGAGAATTGTTGGAGGAATCAGACGACGCCCATGAAGGAAAAGCGCCCGGCGCAGGCGTGTACCCGACCGGCAATGCTGGGCTGGCTTATCCGCTCGGGAGCAGGGCCTGAGGCTGGGCCGTCGGCCGTCCGGGTGCGCTCACAGCAAAGCTGCCCCTGCAGTGACGCGCTGGCACGGAGCCAGACGGAGGAGCCGCCAGCCCCTTACCCACGCGGGGGGAGCTTTCACAGGCCTCTCCAAAGTCTGGGGGCTCCGACCCCCATGGCACTGTTGGGTGCCCACCGATTGTCTCATGCGTTAACCGTGCGCTGCTGAGCTGGGCTCCTCGTCCCTCCCCTGTGCTCTTAGTATTAGTGGGGGGAGTAGCCGGTGGCCGGTCACATTTCTGTCAAATTTCTGGTCACATTTCTGGTCAAATTTGTGTGAAACACCTTCTGCTTTCCCAGCAAGTGGACAGCCAGGACTGGCCTTGGCCTGGCCCTGGCGCGTTTCTCAAGGGTGCAGCGACACTGCAGTTTTGCGGGAGAAACGGCTGTTTTCCTGACAAAACTTGAGGAACGACCACACTGCACTTGCATCCCTCCAAAAGCAAATGGGAAGAGCAGAGGGGATTTCCCGGCACCCTACGCGGAAGACGCCTCTTTGCGAAAGCTCTTTCGGAAAAGGGCATGTGGACGGGGAAAGAGAAACGCCCAGGGGCCCTGGTGGCCGCTCCGCCCGTAGCACTCTCAGCTGGCCTGCGAGAGAGCGGCCAGTCAGTGTGGACACTGTCGAAAACGCAGGTCGCTTTGTCCATGTGCTTGGGCCGCGTGGACGCTCTCCATCGGAAGTTTTTTCAGACGATTTCCTCCGGAAAAGCTTCTTCCGAAAGCAGCCTGCAGCCTAGACGCAGCCTCACTCTCCTCGCTGCCCTTTCTATCCTTTCCCAATTGCAACGCAGCCTCCTCCTCGTGCTGGTTTTCCCTGCCCCTCCTCCGCCACGTGGCCACGTCCCCACTTTCCGTGGCCTCCCTCGGATTGCCAGGCTGTGAACGAGTTCCCAGTGGAGCCGCGCCGGCCTCTCGCTCGTCTCTCCGTCCTCCCTTTGCTTCCCAAGCTGTGCCTGTGCCACTGTCTGTCTGAGACTCCGCCAGCTGCGCCGGTGCCTGCCTTCCGCACGCTTCTAACAGCAGGCCCTCGCCGGCCGGGTCTCTGGGTCCATTCCCGGCTGCTTCGGGGTGCCCATGGGCCTTACGGAGCTCTTCTCATTCCTGGTCCCCCCATTGCCTGCCTCCTGCACAGCCGCGCCCACCTTCCCTCTGTGGTCACAAGCCAGCCTCACGCTGACTGTCTGGAACTGGCAGCGGTGCCCGGCACGAGTGCAGAGCTTCCTGGAAGTGCTGGCTTTGCTGGTCTCGCGGGTGCCCGGGCACAGTGCCCGTCTGCGCCAGGCTCCACTCTGGACAGGTCTGGGAT
Source organism: Pelodiscus sinensis (assembly GCF_049634645.1). Taxonomy (NCBI): domain Eukaryota; kingdom Metazoa; phylum Chordata; order Testudines; family Trionychidae; genus Pelodiscus; species Pelodiscus sinensis. The sequence continues at coordinate 60,676 of NW_027466011.1, forward strand.
TGGTGTTCGAAATGCCTCGGCCACAGACACCTGTCCTGTGCGTGGCAGCCCTGTAAGAGTCTCCTCTCCCACAGACACGCCCGGTGGCCACGCAGCTGGGAAACCGAACGTCCATCCCTGGATCCATCCTCCTGGGGTTGGGCATCTTCCTGCCCGGCAGCCCCTCCTCTTCCTGCTCTTCCTGGGGACCTACCCGGCCACCGTGGCCAGGGACATCCTCATCGTGGTGGCCGATCGGCACCCGTCCTGCCTGGAGATCTGCTACGGCTCCGCCATCCTGCCCCGGCTGCTGGCCGGGCTCCAGACGGGGGACAGGACCGTCTCCGTCCACGGCTGCCTGGTGCAATATTATTTCTTTGCCTTTCTCCACAGTGCCGAGTGTTTCCTCTTGGCGGCGATGTCCTCCGACCGGCACCTGGCCATCTGCAAGCCGCTGGCTGCCGGGTGTTGGGCCAACGGGCTGCTGGCGGGCAGCATCATGACGTCCGTGGTGGCCCAGTGGTCCTTCTGCGGCCCCAGGGAACTGGACCGTTTCTCCTGTGATCTCGCCAGAGTGAAAAAACTCTCCTGCAGCGACACCCGGGCGATGGACCTTGTGACTCTCGTTGTGGCTTCAGTAGCCACCCTGCTCCCGTTTCTACTGACAGAGGCCTCCTACGCCTGCATCCTCGCCTCCGTCCTGAGGGCCCCTCCCGCACCGGGCAGCAAGAGGCCTTTCCACCTGCTCCCCCCGGCAACCCTCTTCTACGGGACCCTGGTGGTCGTCTACAGGCTCCCAGACACCGACACGCTGAGCGCCCAGCACAAAGTGATCTCCGTCTGCTCCGCCGTCCTCACCCCCGGCCAACTGTGACGGTGTGTTGGGGACCCCCCCGATCCTGCCCCGCCAGAGCAGCCAGAACAGACTCCCCAGCCAGTAGAACAGGGGGGTTATTGCTCCTCCAGGACAGCCCAGCACAGACGGGAGGTGGGTACAGGAGTCAGGGCCAGGAGGCCTCAGACCCCTCGGGGCAGGGGATCCATTGCCCCCTCAACCCTCAGCACCCAGCTGAGCCTGTTCCCTTCACGTTCCCAGCCAGCTACTGCCCCTTCCCCCGAAACCTCCCTTCCCTTGCTCCCTCCCTGCCCTCAACCGGTCCGACAGGTTGGGTCTTTTTTCCTATGTGACCTCAGGCAGCCCCACTGCTGGGCCGTGCTACAGGTACCGGCCAGTAGGGGTCACCCCCAGCCCACACAGCCACCCGTGGATGCCCCGAGTGTACGGCCTGCCCACTACAGCACACCAACCCCCCATCTACAGCCGCGCAACGGGGCACACCGCATAGAAATACAGTGTGTGTGTGTGTGTGTCCATCGGTGTGTGCATGTCCGTCTGTGTCTGGCTGTGTGTGTGTCCATGTGTGTGTGCGTGTGTGTCTGTGTGTCTGTGTGTGTGTGTCTGTGTCTGTGTGTCCGTCGGTGTGTCGTGTGTCCGTGTGTTCGTCGGTGTGTCCATGTGTGTGTGTGTGTCTGTGTCCGTGTGCCCGTCTGTGTGTCGTGTGTCTGTGTGTCCACACAGACATGCCCCTCCCCCCTCCCCCCACCACCCACACCCTGCTGGGGCACCCCTCCCCCACCATCCATACCCCACACGGGGAACCCCCCCCACGGGATTGGTTCCCCCGGCACTTCGCCCTGTGACCCCCCCATGGCCCCGACCTGCCCCGGCCCCAACACACGGACTCTGTGCTGCTGCCAGGAAAAGGTTTTATTGCAGGGAACAGCGCGGGAACCAAACTCTGCGAGAGCCTCCTGCCCCCCAGGACCATCATCACCCCCCTTCCTCCCCCGGCCTCATGGGCTTGGGGTGGGAGGGGGCAGCTGGGCTGGGTCAGGCGGGGGGTCTCGGTGCCAGCCGGGGGGTGGGCGCTGGGAGTGTCACTGGCGGGGCTGGGAATGTGGGAAGCCCCTGCTTGCCTGAGCTGCCAGCCCATGGGGTAAGGGGGAGGTGGGATGTCCTGGGGGCAAACATGGGGGTGGCTGGGAAGGGCAGGGATGGGGCAGGAGAGGCCCCAGCGACACAGCAGGGAAGCGGGACCCATGATCCCAGCTCATGCCTGTAAGTGCACGGGTCTCCCACGGACACAGCCCACAGTGACCCGGGAACGGACCGGAGACTCTCGGTATTTACAGTCGTTTGGCCTGGAGCCCGGCGCCTCCGTGCACAGGGTGCCACTAATTACGTCGTTGCTTTCATAGAGGTTGTCATAGCGGGGGTGCGGAACGTGGTGCCCGCCGCGGCCGCAGATGGCTTGGAGCTGCGCCTCAGGGGCGTGCAGGAACGTGTTTGTGGGTTTGCAGGTCCTGCCCGCCATGCCCCGGCGCTGCATCATGCGGTCACAGTAGAGGCGCTCCGGGTTGATCGGGGTCTTCTCGTAGTCGACGTGGCGGTTCACGAAGTCCTGGTAGGTGGCTCCTTCGCCGAGCTGGGCCAGGCCGGCTGCCAGCAGCACCAGGGGCAGGAGGAGCGCGGGGCGGGGTCCCTGCCGGGCCATGCTGGGTCTGTCACTGGATCCACCTGCAGCAGGGCAAGGAGGAGATGGATGCAGACAGGGCAAGGCTGGATCTGCCTCCTCCATGGACCCTCCTGGGCCCCAAACCTCCCCATGCCCACCCCACTCTGCCCCTCAAACCTGAATGCCCTCAATGATAGCAGGGCCTCAGATAATGCCCCCCCCCCCCGGCTCTCACCATTAGCCACCACTGCCCTCCCAGAGCCAGGGACAGACCAAGGCATCCTGGCTCCCAGCCTCCTGCTCTAACCACTAGACCCCACTCCCCTCCCAGAGCCAGCGACAGACCCAGGTGTCCTGGCTCCCAGCCTCCTGCTCTAATCACTAGACCCCACTCCCCTCCCAGAGCCAGCGACAGACCCAGGCGTCCTGGCTCCCTGCCTCCTGCTCTAATCACTAGACCCCACTCCCCTCAGAGCCAGCGACAGACCCAGGCGTCCTGGCTCCCTGCCTCCTGCTCTAATCACTAGACCCCACTCCCCTCCCAGAGCCAGCGACAGACCCAGGCGTCCTGGCTCCCTGCCTCCTGCTCTAATCACTAGACCCCACTCCCCTCCCAGAGCCAGCGACAGACCCAGGCGTCCTGGCTCCCAGCCTCCTGCTCTAATCACTAGACCCCACTGCCCTCCCAGAGCCAGCGACAGACCCAGGCGTCCTGGCTCCCAGCCTCCTGCTCTAACCACTAGACCCCACTCCCCTCCCAGAGCCAGCGACAGACCCAGGCGTCCTGGCTCCCAGCCTCCTGCTCTAACCACTAGACCCCACTCCCCTCCCAGAGCCAGCGACAGACCCAGGCGTCCTGGCTCCCAGCCTCCTGCTCTAACCACTAGACCCCACTCCCCTCCCAGAGCCAGCGACAGACCCAGGCGTCCTGGCTCCCAGCTGTTCCGGCTTTAGCCACTAGCACTCAGGAGAGCAGCAGGTGACCCGCACGGCGACTATTGGGGACCCCGCTGACCCCCGCAGGGTCTGTCACTCACCGAGTGCGGGGCTGGGCTCTGGCCGGGGAGGCAGCTGTGGGTCCCTGCAGAGGCGGAAGCGTCTGAGCCTCCTCCTGCTCTGGGCTGGTTATATGGGGCCGGGCCGGACAGGTGGCCTGCGGGATACAGGATCTGGCACCCGGCCAACAAAGCCAGTGCCGAGCAGTTCCTAGGAAGCGGGGGCAGAGGAGACAGCCAGTCGGGGGGGGGGGGAGGAGGAGACCCGCCCAGGCGTGGGGCTAAGAGGGGTGCGAGGTAGCGGGCGTGCGGTGCATCTGGCCAGGCAGGTGGGGCAGTCACTGGTGGCCATGGGCTGGGGTGACCCCTGCTGGCCCGTGTCTGTGAGCGCTGGTGACCCCTGCTGGCCCGTGTCTGTGAGCGCTGCCCAGCGGGGGGGGGGGGCGCCCTGAGGCCCCCATGTCAGTAGACCATGGCCCAGCCGGTTCTCACTGGGGCAGGGAAGGGGTTTGGACAAGGAAGGGAGTGGTGGGGGAAGGGGCGGTCTGGGCTGGCAGACACGAAGAGACTGAGCTGGTGCAGGGTCGGGGTCCCCAACGCGCCATCACAGGGAATTGGGGGGGGCAGCCCCAGGCCTGGGGGTCCGGAGAAGGAGCCGGGCTGCTGGATTCACCCTCCCAGCCGGAGGCTGCAGCGAGTGTCCTGGCCGGGCCCCCCCGGGGAGACGTGACGCTGCGGTTCGGAGTCGGGCAAACGCGCCCCCATCTCCCCGGGCGGCTTCCCGCAGTCGGGGGGGGGCAGAGCCCCCGGGAGACATGAGCCACTCCCGCCTGGGGCGCTGGGATTGCCCCTAGCCCAGGGCCGGCCCCTGTCCACACCCGCGAGCCGGCCCGCAGCCCAGGGGGGGCAGGGGCCTGGGACGCGTCCTCAGCAAATTGTTAGGCATGGAGGCAGGGCTGGGGGATGAGGCTTGTGCGCAAAGGGGGACAGACCTGGCGTGGGGCGCAGACAGCTGCTGGCGGGGGAGGGTGTCAGCCGTGTCGTGCCCGCTTCCCCAGGGTGTCTCGGGCACAAGCTGCAGTGGGTGAAGGTCAGACGAAAATGGGATGACCTGCCCCCCCCCCCCCACAACCCGCACCGGTAATCTGGGGGGAGGAAAAGTTCTTTCTTTCTTTCTTTCTTTCTTTCTTTCTTTCTTTCTTTCTTTCTTTCTTTCTTTCTCACAGAGGAACAATATTATTTTAAATGTGAAAAAACAAAAGAAAATTTAAAATGGAGAGAAAACTGCACTTTCTACAGCCCTTCCCGCCCATCCTTTAAAACAGCACACCGCATAGAAATAGTGTGTGTGTGTCTGTCTGTGTCGTGTGTCCGTGTGTCCGTCGGTGTGTCCGTGTGTGTGTGTGTGTCTGTCTGTGTCTGTGTGTGTCCGTCTGTGTGTCGTGTGTCCGTGTGTGCTTGTGTGTCTGTGTCTGTGTGTCCGTCGGTGTGTCCGTGTGTGCGTGTGTGTCTGTGCCTGTGTGTCCGTTGGTGTGTCCGTGTGTGTGTGTGTCTGTGTCCGTCGCTGTGTCTGTGTGTCCGTGTGGCGGGAAAGGGCCGGCGTTGGCAAAGCCGGGACACGCGGGGTGATAACGGGGCAGGCTGTGGCTTTCGCAGCGCGCTGGTGGAAATGTTCACGTTGTGGCTAGGCTGCTGATGCCTCAGGTGGGTCCGTGGGCGCCCGCGCTACGCAGGGTGCCCAGGCGAAGCGACGTGTGAGGCTGGCTGGGCAGGAGAACCAGGGGCAGCGGCGGGTCCCGGCTCACGGTGCCCCTCGCAGCCAGGAGCCGGGGAGCGGGAGCCCGCGGAGGAGGGCGGCCGTCTGTGCGTGGCTGGGGGGCAGGCGGTGTCCCAAGGCAAACCCAGGAGGGCCAGTTTCACGGGTGTGGCCTGCGTGGGGTAGACGGGTCCCAACCGGCCGGAGAGGCCCCGGGGCGTTCTCGGCACAGGCAGGCTGGATTGGCTCTAGGGCCCGTGCCCACGAGCCACAGGACACAGGCCACGGCCCCACGAGGGGCTAATTTCCCACCTCCCTTTCCTCCAGCGTGTGCCGGCCCGATGCTGAGCGGTCCGAGCCGCCTCGTGTGTATCTGCGGCTCCCCGGCGAAGAGCCCCGCGTCCGTCCATCTGTCCGTCCGTCTCTGCATCTCGTTCTGTCTCGGTCCGACCCGCCGCACCTCACCCGGTCCCCCTCTGAAGGCGCACGCAGGCGTGGCCGGGGCAGGAGAACTGGGCCCTGCAGGGTGCCCGGAGAGCGGCGGGAGGCGTTTCGGGGACGTGAGAACAATCGAAAGGCAGCAGAGACTCTCGCCGGGAGGGCGCCGCGGCCGGGCCGGGCGACCAGCACACCGGGGCACTGGCACTGTCTCGGGCGGGGCCCGTCGCCCCAGAGAGGCCTGAGGCGCCCAAAGCTGGGGAGCCCCTCCCCCGTCTGCCTGGCCGAGCCCCGGGGGAAAGCGGGGGGAGCGGAAGAGTTTGGGAAGCAGGCAGGGAAGGAAAGTGCTGCAGGAAGAAAGCTGCAGCCGGCTCCCCCCAGCCCCGGTGTGACCGGGCCGGCCTGTCAGGGCCTCACCACACAGACGTGCCCCTCCCCCCTCCCCCCACCACCCCCACCCTGCTGGGGCACCCCTCCCCCACCATCCGTACCCCACACGGGGAACCCCCCCCACGGGATTGGTTCCCCCGGCACTTCGCCCTGTGACCCCCCCCCATGGCCCCGACCTGCCCCGGCCCCAACACACGGACTCCGTGGTGCTGCCAGGAAAAGGTTTTATTGCAGGGAACAGCGCGGGAACCAAACTCTGCGAGAGCCTCCTGCCCCCCAGGACCATCATCACCCCCCTTCCTCCCCCGGCCTCATGGGCTTGGGGTGGGAGGGGGCAGCTGGGCTGGGTCAGGCGGGGGGTCTCGGTGCCAGCCGGGGGGTGGGCGCTGGGAGTGTCACTGGCGGGGCTGGGAATGTGGGAAGCCCCTGCTTGCCTGAGCTGCCAGCCCATGGGGTAAGGGGGAGGCGGGATGTCCCGGGGGCAAACATGGGGGTGGCTGGGAAGGGCAGGGATGAGGCAGGAGAGGCCCCAGCGACACAGCAGGGAAGCGGGACCCATGATCCCAGCTCATGCCTGTAAGTGCACGGGTCTCCCACGGACACAGCCCACAGTGACCCGGGAACGGACCGGAGACTCTCGGTATTTACAGTCGTTTGGTCTAGAGCCCGACGCCTCCGTGCACCGGGTGCCACTAATTACGTCGTTGCTTTCATAGAGGTTGTCATAGCGGGGGTGCGGAACGTGGTGCCCGCCGCGGCCGCAGATGGCTTGGAGCTGCGCCTCAGGGGCGTGCAGGAACGTGTTTGTGGGTTTGCAGGTCCTGCCCGCCATGCCCCGGCGCTGCATCATGCGGTCACAGTAGAGGTGCTCCGGGTTGATCGGGGTCTTCTCGTAGTCGACGTGGCGGTTCACGAAGTCCTGGTACGTGGCTCCTTCGCCGAGCTGGGCCAGGCCGGCTGCCAGCAGCACCAGGGGCAGGAGGAGCGCGGGGTGGGGTCCCTGTCGGGCCATGCTGGGTCTGTCACTGGATCCACCTGCAGCAGGGAGAAGGAAGATGGATGGAGACACGGCAAGGCCGGATCTGTCTCCGCCACGGACCATCCTGGGCCCTACTTCCCCATGCCCCTCAAACCTCAATGCCTCAATGATATCAGAGCCTCGGCTAATGGCCCCCCCACTCTCACCATTAGACACCACTGCCCTCCCAGAGCCTGGGACAGACCCAGGAATCCCGGCTCCCAGCCTCCTGCTCTAACCACTAGACCCCACTCCCCTCCCAGAGCCAGCGACAGACCCAGGCGTCCTGGCTCCCAGCTGCTCCGGCTTTAGCCACTAGCACTCAGGAGAGCAGCAGGTGACCCGCACGGCGACTATTGGGGACCCCGCTGACCCCCGCAGGGTCGGTCACTCACCGAGTGCGGGGCTGGGCTCTGGCCGGGGAGGCGGCTGTGGGTCCCTGCAGAGGTGGAAGCGTCTGAGCCTCCTCCTGCTCCAGGGCTGGTTATATGGGGGCAGGCAGGGCAGGTGGCCTGTGGGACAGAGGCTCTGGCACCCGGCCCGCGGAGCCAGTGACGAGCAGTTCCTAGGAAGCGGGGGCGGAGGAGACAGCCAGCCGGGGGGGGAGGAGAGGAGGAGGAGACCCACCCAGGCGTGGGGTAAGAGGGGTGCGAGGTAGCGGGCGTGCGGTGCATCTGGCCGGGCAGGTGGGGCAGTCACTGGTGGCCATGGGCTGGGGTGACCCCTGCTGGCCCGTGTCTGTGAGCGCTGCCCAGCGGGGGGGCGGGGGGCGCCCTGAGGCCCCCATGTCAGTAGACCATGGCCCAGCCGGTTCTCACCGGGGCAGGGAAGGGGTTTGGACAAGGAAGGGGGCGGTGGGGGAAGGGGCGGTCTGGGCGGGGGAAACATGAAGAGACTGAGCCGAGTGCGGGGGGCTCAGGGGCCTGTGGACCCCCCAAAGGGTCTGGGGCTGCTGGCCCCTCACTCTGAAGCCCACGTGGAACCCGGGCCGGGCTGCACCTCAGAGCAGTGACCCCCCGTTCGACTGGCTGGGGGAGCCTCGTCTGGCTGCGGACGGGTGCAGGGTCGGGGTCCCCAACGCGCCATCACAGGCGATCAGGGGGGCAGCCCCAGGCCTGGGGGTCCGGAGAAGGAGCCGGGCTGCTGGATTCGCCCTCCCAGCCGGAGGCTGCAGCGAGTGTCCTGGCCGGGCCCCCCCGGGGAGACGCGACGCCGCGGTTCGGAGTCGGGCAAACGCGCCCCCATCTCCCCAGGTGGCTTCCCGCAGTCGGGGGGGCAGAGCCCCCGGGAGACATGAGCCGCTCCCGCCTGGGGCGCTGGGATTGCCCCTAGCCCGGGCCGGCCCCTGTCCACACCCGCAGCCCAGCCCAGAGCCGGGGCAGGGCCACACGCCCCCAGGGCCCGGCTGAGCGTGTCCAGCGCAGCGCGGTCGGCAACGGGCCGGCTGCTTCCTGGCGCCCCCAGGGACACACGGGCCCTCGGCCGCGGCCTCCTTCCCCCGACGGCAGAGTCAGGCCCCTGCGCGCCCGGCCACGCGGGTCTCGCCCACGTCCTGGTGCAGTTCCCTGAGACGCGGCTGTGATGGCGCGTTGGGGGGTCCCCCGTCTCCTGCACCCCGAAATGGCACAAACAGACTGCACCAGCCGGTGGAATTGAGGGTGGTTTATTGCTCCTCCAGCACAGCGCAGCACAGATGTAATCTGGTTACAGGAACTGGGGCTAAGAGGCCTCAGTGCCCCCCCTTGAGATGGGGGAGTCCCAACCCCCTCCCCAGCTCCTTATTCCCTGCCTTCCAGCCAGGAACTAACTAACCCTCTTCCAGCCCTGCCCCCCAGTCAGGGCAGCATTCCACCTTCCTTTGTTCCTCTCCATGGGGGGTGTCTGGCCACTGGTTTGCATAGTGACTCGTCCTGTTTTGCTGGGTCGTGGTACCCATGGCAGCCAGTGGGGGGTACCCCAGAGCCAGCAGCATAGAAACCAGCCAGGTACCCCCACTACGTCACAGTTCTCCCCCCTCCGAGAGCGAACTGAGCAGGGTCACTCCGCTCGTGACCTAGGGAAGTTCGGGCCCTCTGCGTGGGAACCTGCCCTGGGGACATGGGTGCTCCCCTTGACTCAGGCCGGCTGCGGCGAGGCCCCACATGAGCTGGCTTCCCTCTGTCCACTCGCCGCCCCGCTCCAGGGCGACTGGCACAGGCCTGCCCTCGGGGGTCACACCCACCCTTCCGCTGGCCTTGATCTCTGGCCAGGGTCTCTCGGCACATCACAGCACTCAGCCATCAGCCCGGCTGCACTTGCCGCAGGCTGCCATCGGGAGGGGCAATGGGGGGGCTGCAGGAGCCACCCCAGTCCTCCCCATCGGGGGCTCGTACCCCATTCCTCCCTCACCTCCTTCCACTTACCCCTCCCTAGCCCCCCTTCCTGATGTACAAAATAAAGGACACGTGTTCAAAAATAGAAACTCTCTTTATTGAACAAAACTCAGGGAGACTGGGAAAAGGAGGTGGGAGAGGGGAAGAGAGAGGGTGGGAGAGGGGAGGGCAACTACAATGATCAGGGGTTGGGAACAGGTCCCATATGAAGAGAGGCTAAAGAGACTGGGACTTCTCAGCTTAGAAAAGAGGAGACGGAGGGGGGATAGGATAGAGGCCTATAAAAGCATGAGTGGTGTGGAGAGGGTGAATAAAGAAAAGTTCTTCATTAGTTCCCATAATAGAAGGACTAGAAGACACCAAATGAAATGAACGGATAGCAGGCTTCAAGCTAATAACAGAGGGTATGTCTACACTACCCCACTAGTTCGAACTAGGGTGGTAATGTAGGCATACCGCACTTGCAAATGAAGCCCGGGATTTGAATTTCCCAGGCTTCATTTACATAAGCCGGCCGGTGCCATTTTTAAATGGCGGCTTGTTCGAACCCCGTGCCGCGCGGCTACACGCAGCACGGGCTAGATAGTTCGAACTAGCAAGCCATTCCGCAGTATCTGTACACCTCGTTCCACCTCCCTCTACCAATCAGGAAGGGGTTTTCCCCTGTAGGACTGCCCCGCGAACCGCTTTGACCAATCGGGGGCAGTTCCGGGACCGGATGACCCGCCCAGAAGTGGGTCGTGTGACCCCTCTAAGAACTCGCCCCACCTCCCTCTACCAATCAGGAAGGGTTTTTCCCCTGTAGCTCCGCCCCGCGAATCGCTGTGACCAATCGGGGATGCAGTTCCGGGGCCCATTGAGCAGACCAGAAGCGGGTCATGTGACCCTTCTAAGAGCTTCCTGTGACCCCCTCTGCCAATCAGAGCATAGCACCTCCCCATAAGTTCTAGCGCCACGCAAAAGAGGCCATCTTGTTCCAAGAGCGCGTGTTTCAGAGAGCGTTCAAACGCTGAGGGGAAACACGGCTTCTTTCACCAACTTTGTTTTGGTGCCGAGAAGAAAGCGCTACATCAGCGACATTTCCGAGGAGGAAGGACAAGTTGAAGGGAGCCCTTTGGCCCAGCCACTGATGGATACACCAGTATCTGACGCCGAAACCCAACCGCTCACGAGGCAGCCCGATGAGCTAGATGGACTGGAGAAAGAAGGTGCCCACGGCTCCCAGGAGTCAGACAAGACACATGGAAAAGAAGCCAAACAGGTAAGTGAAAGATCGAAGTTGGGGCATCATGGGGTTAGGAAACCGGGATTTTGTAAACTTTAAAAAAAAAATGACCAGAGCGTCTTACATTATTTCTTTCTGGCAATCTCTCAACAGCTTGACAATGCCTTTCTAGCTGACCCTCAGACCCAGGACAGCATTGCATTGGACAAGGCAGACGAACCGGGCCCACCTTGTTTTTGCTCAACACCGATACAAAGCATTGAAGAGAACGCCAAGGACGACGGCCATGAAGAATTCAGGCGGTGGCTTGGCATTGACCTAGTTGAGCCAGTGCCACATCATAAGCGTAAAAAAGTGATGCGTTGGTGTTTATACCGTCCTTAGTCACTGTCTTAGGGAAAAGCTTTTTGAGGACTGGGAGGGTTGTGTCATAGATGCGCCAGCCCAGCGGCACCATGACTGTGTGACTTGGACTCCAGAGGATATAAACTGCAAGCTCTGGGGCCGATGTGCTGAACTGTGTTTGGAAAGCTTATTAAATACTGTTATTGCCGTAGGTTATGCTATGCAATGTCTGTGCTTAACTCAAGAACACTTAGCACAAGGGGTGACTTTGGTAAATGCAGTGCAATTCAGTCAAGATCCTCACAGTGTTTTAAAGACCATGACCAAGCCAAAAGGCGCCTGCTTAGAGCGTTATATTGAACGTCTGGTGCGTACAAAAAGTTACAGAACCCTGCTTAAGAAAAAGACTATTTGTAAGATGTCTAGAAGGATGAAATTAGAGAATGGTGAGGGGACACACACGAGATATAAAACTTGGTAGCTGTAAATATCTTTTGAAAAGGGGCTTTTGTGACTATCTTCTGTCAGAAGACTTGTGTGATCCTTACATGAGTAAAAGTTTTGGTGGAACACATGGTCTGTATGTCTTTTAAATAAAATCATTAAAAAAAATAAAGTTTGTGAGAATCCATTTTGTATAAAGGGGCCCATTTACTGAAAACCCCTGAAAGGTGTATGGTAGAAACTCGGGGAAGGAAAAACCCCTCAAATGTTTTGTTTTTTAAATAAAAGGAAAAATCCCCCCCAGTTAGGATTTATTAGACATGAACTCAATGGTTTAACCAACCTCACTGAATAGCCAGGGAGCTCTAGTCAATGATTAGGTTTAGGTGTGACCACTTACCCTTGTGAGGTTAATGTTCAGTAATTAAATTTGATGGGTTGGATGGGTGGGCTCTGATGATTATCTAATTAAATAACACCTCAGGAGTTTGCAGATGCTACTGGACAGTTTAAATATAACCCCTGGGGCTGGTAGAAACGCTATTGGACAGTTTAAAGGACACAGGAGTTGGTAGAAACGATATTGGACAGTTTAAATATGACCCAGGAGTTGGTTGAATGCTATGGGCTACTTTTTCTAGCCATTAACAGTTAAAAAAAAAATTAAGGGTCTAACCCAAAACTGAAATATTTCAAACTTTTACCCAAACTTTAGAACAAGCATTTGCTATAAAGACAATCAAACATTTAAAAGCATTTTATTTAACCCCCAAGCCTTAAGAATGAAAGAAGCATGTTGTAAAAAACAAACCCCAAGACATTTATTGATATCTGCAAAGGGTCCCACATGGAAATGGGTACAGCTACATTAAGGATTGGTGCTTTTACTGTTAATACTGTAAGAAAGCCCTACAAAACTAAAAGAAAAAAAATGTAGCCAAAAGCAACTCAGGTGTGGAGACAGCTTAATTCTTCCACCCCAGATCACCAAAGGCAATGCTAGGGAGGGGTGCCTAAGTCTTTAAGGATCTATTATTTCAGAGTTGCAGTGATCAAATTCACCTGTTAGCTACTATGTTGAAGTTGTTTGAAACAATAGGTTAGGAGGGTATAAAAAACCTAGGTATGGTGGCAACTGCCCTTTTCAACAGAAACTTTCTTGAATGGCTGCTGGACTGCAACAGGAGAAGGTGTGTTCCCTGTTTGTAACTTTGAAAATATATATTCTATAATGCCACTCTTTGGCCATGCTCTCTCAGTAAAATCATGGTGGCTATCTTTATTGCAGTGTGATCTGTTTAACATGGAACCAGTCATTTTAAGCTGCAGTTCCCCACCAGGCCAAGGTAAAAACCATTTTTAACTGTAGTTGTGCTTAATACTGTTTTAAAAAAAACCTGGGTAATACTAACTAACATTTGTGCTTATTCTTTAACCTTAAGGCCCAAGCACACATGGGGGGGAACAGAACAAGCATGTGCCTGCAACACTTTATCCCATAGTGAAAGGTAACTTTTTTGCAATTGGCTTTTAAATGTATGTGGGGCGTGTGTGTGTGTGTGTGTGTGTGTGAGAGTTTGTGTGAGAGAGAGATGAGGTCTGTGCAAGACATAGGTGTGTTTTTAAAAAGTATTTGGTTGCAAACTGTTGGCTTGTTTCAAACCAACAGGCTTTTTACTGTGCAAAATGTGATGTGTTTTTAAAATGGGTTTGAGGCATTTGGGGGTAATCCTAACTAACCAAAAGCCCAAACACACATGTGCCTTTTAAATACATGTGGTGCTACTGGGTTTGTGTGAGAGAGAGAGGGTCTGTGTGGTTTTTAAACATAGGTGTGGTTTTTAAACTTTATGTTGGCAAACTGCTGGTATAGAGTGTTTGGGGGGTTGCTCTTTCTGTGCCAAATGTGTTTTCAAAATAAATGTTCAATTCTGAGTTGGGGGAGGAGGTGGTGGGGTTAGGCTAAAGGTATCTGGGATGGTTACAAAAATGTGGCGTGTTTTTACTTGGGGGTTTTTATTTAAAAAAAAAGCTGGCTGTAGGGGTTAAGATGTGGGTGATTCAGGTGCTTATGCTAGGGATAAGTGGTTTAAAAAAATGAGTTTGTTGCATACCGCTGCTTTTAAAAAATTATTGTTGCAAATGGTTTTAAAACTGTTGTGGGGAGTTTTTGAAGGTGTGTGTGTGATGGAGTTTGTGACAGACACAGGTGTGTTTTTAAAATATATGTTGGCAAACTGCTGGTATAGAGTGTTTGGTGGGTTGCTTTTTCTGTGCAAAATGTGATGTGTTAAATGCATGTGGGTTTTGAAAAGTCTATGGCTGCAAACTTGGTTTGGTGTGTTTTATAAAGCTGCTGTTTAGTGTGTGTGTGGAGGGAGGGGGAAGGGGCTGTGCATGGCATAGATGTAGGGTTTTTTTAAAGTACTTGGTTTGTTTAAACTAACAAGGTTTTAAAAGCAGTTTTTTGGTTTTTATTCTGCAAAATGAGATGTATTTAAAAATTTTTGTAGGTTTTTTGTTTTTTGTTTGGTTGGTTTTTTTAAGTGGTAGAAATAAACTCAAAACTGGTGTTTGTTGTACAGCCTGAAATGGATTATTTTGTTTTTAAAGCTATAACTTTTTAAATAGAAAAACACCCTAATGATTTAAAAGTTTACAAGAGGGTTTCATGTGTTTTATTATAATGTTGTTTGCTCCACAGTACAGTCAAAACATGGGAGATCCTTAGACCAGAGGGAAAACAAGCTCGAAAGAGACAGCTGAAAAGGAAAATTCACCAGCATCAGTGACTGATGGATCGATGAAGCCCAGTAAATATATTTTGCTTATCGGGTTGGTGGTTCTATGAGGTTTTAAGTAAATACACAGGTGTGGGGGTGAGAGATGGTAAAGTTCAGGGGTTTTGTTTGTTTGTTTGTTTGTTTTTGTAAAATGTTTTTCCCCCACCTCATAGGCATGGACAACGTTTCTGACAATGCTGTAGTCAGAGCTACAAGGACACCTCCTCCAGAACCGCCAAAGAACCAGGAGTCTGCTTTGAGACCCTTAACAACGCAAACCAGCACACGAGTGCAGATGAAGCATCCGGGCGGTCCGAACCTCACGTACGTCAAACCCGAGGACAAAACAAAAGACTCTGGTAAAAAACAACCATGCAACCACAACTCCAGTTCCTCAGCGGTCACCGCCACACCATGCCCTGAGGAAACTGAGCAAAAAGCCCACATTCACAAACCCGGAGCACGCGCTCTAGGGGTTCTGAACGTGCGCAAAACCACACACATTCACAAACCCGGAGCACGTGCTCTAGGGGTTCTGAACGTGCGCAAAACCACACACATTCACAAACCCGGAGCACGCGCTCTAGGGGTTCTGAACGTGCGCAAAACCACACACATTCACAAACCCGGAGCACACGCTCTAGGGGTTGTGAATAAAAAAACAAGGACTGAAAACTCCTGCAATGCCGAGGTGTTGCAGCCACACAAACACAACTCCAGTTCCTCAGCGGTCACCGCCACACCAAGCCCTGAGAACTGTGAGCAAAACCACACACATTCACAAACCCGGAGCACGCGCTCCAGGGGTTCTGAACGTGTGCAAAACCACACACATTCACAAACCCGGAGCAGGCGCTCTAGGGGTTCTGAATGTGCGCAAAACCACACACATTCACAAACCCGGAGCACGCGCTCCAGGGGTTCTGAACGTGCGCAAAACCACACACATTCACAAACCCGGAGCACGCGCTCCAGGGGTTCTGAACGTGCGCAAAACCACACACATTCACAAACCCGGAGCACGCGCTCCAGGGGTTCTGAACGTGCGCAAAACCACACACATTCACAAACCCGGAGCACGCGCTCCAGGGGTTCTGAACGTGTGCAAAACCACACACATTCACAAACCCGGAGCACGCGCTCTAGGGATTGTGAATAAAAAACCAAGGACTGAAAACTCCTGCAATGCCGAGGTGTTGCAGCCACACAAACACAACTCCAGTTCCTCAGCGGCCACTGCCACACCAAGCCCTGAGAACTGTGAGCGAAAACGCCCACATTCACAAACCCGGAGCACGCGCTCTAGGGGTTCTGAATGTGTGCAAAACCACACACATTCACAAACCCGGAGCACGCGCTCCAGGGGTTCTGAACGTGTGCAAAACCACACACATTCACAAACCCGGAGCAGGCGCTCTAGGGGTTCTGAACGTGTGCAAAACCACACACATTCACAAACCCGGAGCATGCGTTCCAGGGGTTCTGAACGTGTGCAAAACCACACACATTCACAAACCCGGAGCACGCGCTCCAGGGGTTCTGAACGTGTGCAAAACCACACACATTCACAAACCCGGAGCACGCGCTCTAGGGGTTCTGAACGTGCGCAAAACCACACACATTCACAAACCCGGAGCACACGCTCTAGGGGTTGTGAATAAAAAACCAAGGACTGACAAACCATTCTCCCAAAACCAGAAGCTCATCACAGCTCCCCCATATTCTCGTATGGGGGAAGAGTTTGATGCTTCATTCAGAAAACTGGTGAACTCTGTACCCTCAGGGGGCCGAAAAGAAAGGGGCCTGGGCAAAGGGGTCATCCTCAGGGGTTCCCATCAGATAAGGTGTAAACAAAAGGGGGGACAGCATTTGGCGGATAAACGGGTGGCTGCCAAAAAGTTCCAGGCCAAGATCACTGCAAAATTTTAAAAAGGCTAAAGAGGTGATGAGGAATAAATCCCAAAAAGAAATGCCCCCTACTGGAGGCTCACAAAATGGCTTATCTGACCTGCGGGGTGATGAGTCTGTAGACGGGTCCCTGGCTAGTCCTGGTGACTCACAGAGACGGCTCTGACTCTGAAATAGCATCTGAGGCAGAAGATGCCCCTGATGGTCCCGTAGAGGAACCCCCAAGTGCCCCTGAAAATCCAGAGTTGTATATGGAGAGAGTGAGAAGTTGGCAACATGAAGTACCTAGATTTGGGGGGTCAGTGTATTGTGAGGAATTTCGTGTTGTCAATCTTGAGCAAATAAATTCAGCTGAACAGGCTATTGAAGCCTACGTAGGGGAATGCAGTTAGTTCTAGATGAGGTTAATGGTAGGGTAGGCCCTGATGATTATGTCCAGTTACGTTTAGAGAGCCGTAATTTAACTAACCCTTTGTTTTCGGTCAGAAGAACTAGGGACGAGCTGTCTGCTGAGGATTTTTTAAACCAGACCTCAAAGCTGTTCCAGAGTAATAGAGAGTTGCACCTCAATGGAACATTGCACCTCGATGTGACAGTTGTAAAAAACGGGTGGGGGTGCTCATAGAGTGTTAAATTCTACCCTTAGTAGTCAAAGTATTCATAAAAAGAGACCATGTTTAGTAGACCTGGCTTACACCGGTACCAATCTGTGTTTTGCGGGCGGGCTCTTGGCCGTCCTGTCCGATCGTAAACCTACGGACGCCGAATTGTTAGAGGGGGCGAGAAAGCTTCACGAGAAACTGGGGTGGTCAGATCAAAGAAAGGTTACAGTCAGCGACGTAGCGAAGTTTGAACAGCGTTTAGGAGTTAACATCCAGGTGGTGCTGTATCCGGCGAAAGGCGGCTGGGGCTTTTTTAAAACGGGGGGCTCAGTGTACCCCAAGACTTATCCCGTTGCACGATGAGCATTACTATGGGGTTCTGGATGTGAAAAAGTTGTTCGGAGCGAAAAATGATTGTGAGTTTTGCCACACAGTGTACAGGCACGACCACTCTTGCAGGTATCGTTGCCGCCTCCGCTTGAGCGGAACGTGCCCAGACAGCGTGGGCGTGCCGCTGAGGTGTCCTGGCTGTAGACTATTTTGTCGATCCAAAGAGTTCTTAGTCAGACACACAGACTGCACGTCAAAAACAAGTCGAATGCCTGTCTAAAGCTTTGTGTGATGTCAGTCTGACGTGGACAAGCGGCACCGCTGTAAAGGCGGCGCTGTAAGCAGTGTAAGGGCTTGCTTGTTGGCAGCATAGACCGTCATCTCTGTTTCATGGACAGCCTTAGAATGCCCGAATCCTCAGAAAAGTAGATTTTTTTTTTTATGATTTCGAATGCACACAGGAGACGGGGTTGCACGCTCCCAGTTACATTTTTGCTCTGGCCCTAAAGCCAGAAAAATCTGGGAATTTAAGGGTAGCGAGTGTCTTTCTATGTTCGCTAAGACCTTTATTGGCAAAGAGTTCCGTGACTACACATTGATAGCACAATTCCAAAGGTTACCATGCGTACTTCGTCGTGAGACAGCTACTGAAGGAAAAGATGTGCCTAGAACTGATCACTCAGGGTAGTAAACTAATGTGTGTGAAAGTTAAGGCCCTGGGCATTCGTTTTATAGACTCTTTAAACTTCCTGCCCATGAAGCTTAGCAAGCTACCGCAGGCGATGGGGTTTGAAGGGTGCAAAGGGTATTTTCCACAGTTTTTTAACATTTTAGAAAACCAAAATTACGTGGGGCCTATGCCCAGTGTGGGACACTATGGTGTAGACAGCATGATGCCCAGGGAAAAAGCAGAGTTTCTCGACGGCTATCAGGACCACAGCTCTGACGTTTGACTTGCAGAAAGAGCTCGCGTATTACTGTCAACAGGATGTTAAAATGTTGAGACAGGCTTCTATTCTATATAGAAAAGAGATTATGAAAATGACAGAGATGGGGGGGTGTAGCAGAGAGAGGCCCTGGTAAATTCACTGAGATAAACCTGTATATCGATCCTTTCCAGTACATCACGCTGGCCTCCGTCTGCATGGCGATGTACAGGTTTATGGTTTTGGAGCCTAACACGGTCGCTCTTCTCCCTCCAGACAATTACCACTGGCAGAAAGAGAGATTCGACCCCATCTATTCAGTGGCTGCTGTATACCTCTTACAAAGAAAATATACAGATACAGCATGCTTTACAGGGTGGGGAACTACAGTAGGCCCCGACTTTTTAGACGGTTATGTCAATGTTGACGGGGTATGGACGGCCTTTGAGTTTAACGGGTGTCTTTTCCAGGGCTGTCACCTGTTATTGTGAAAGCACAAAACCCTATGACAGGGACAACTTTTGTGTTTCTTTATTACAAGATGCAGCTTAAGACCGACTCTCTAAAATGACTTGGTTTTGTAGTGCGGACTCTCTGGGAGCACGAGTGGGAGGTGATAGAAACAGACAGGGAGCTTGCAGGCTTTTTAAACCGAGCCCAGTTACCCCAGCCTCTCAGGCCTAGGGATGCTCTTTTCGGGGGGAGGACAAACGCTATCTGCCTATATTACAAGCCTAACCCCAGAGAAGAAATCCACTCATGATTTTACCAGCCTGTACCCTTTCGTAAACAAAACCAAAGAATACCCTATTGGACACCCCCATATAGTTTGACAACTTTGGACCCCTCGCAAATTATTTTGGAATTGCAAAAGTTAAGGTGTACCCTGCGTGAGGCCTCTTTTTCCCATTGTTCCCTGTCAGAGCGGGTGGCAAGCTTATGTTCCCGCTATGCCCAACGTGTGCGGAAACCGAGCAGCGGGAGACGTGCACCCATACTGATGAGGAGAGAGCTACCCTGGGGACATGGTGCACGGTGGAATTGAATGTGGCCATAGCAAAGGGGTATACGGTGGCTAAAATCTATGAAATCTGGCCTTTCAGTGACAAACCTGACAAACTCTTTTCAGAGTATATAAAATTACACCTCTGTCAGAAACAGGCTTCAGGGTATCCCAGCTGGTGCACAGATGAACAAAAGCAAAGTAAGTACGTTAACGATTTTTACCAAAAAGAAGGCATGCGTTTACGCCAACACGCGATCCGGTCGTACCCGGCTAAACGCCAAATTGCTAAACTGTTTTTAAATTCTCTGTGGGGTAAATTCAGCCAAAGAACAAACCTACCCAACACCAGCATCGTAAGAGACCCCGACGAACTCTTTCGGTACCTGTTTTCCCCCAATTACGAGGTTTCATCCTGCGAGTTTATCGACGATGAAACAGCATGCGTGTCTTGGAGGCACGCAAAAGACCCGTACTCTGTCTCTGGCAATACCAACGTTTTCATAGCCTGTTTCACCACCGCGTATGCCCGCTTAGAATTATACCGTCTCCTAGATGGGTTGCAAGAGTGGTGCCTATACCACGACACTGACTCAGTGATATTTGTGAAAAGGGAAGGTGACTGGAATCCCCCTCTGGGGGATTATTTAGGGGAACTGAGTTTGTGTCGGCAGGCCCGAAAACCTACGGGTATAAGCTGTCGGGAGGAAAGGCCTGTCGGAAAGTCAAAGGGATTACCCTAAACGTAGCAAACTGTGAAAAGATCAACTTTGACAGTTTGAAAGATCTAGTCCTGGACTATTGTATGGGTCTGCAAGAAAACACCTCCAAAAAGATAGAGGTGCAACAGCCCTCGATTGTAAGAAACAAAAATCAGTGGCAAATAGAGACAAAAACCCTTAAGCAGTCGTTTATAACAAGAGGGTCCTAGGAGAAGGGTTTAAAACCCGGCCCTACGGCGTTGGAAAAATGGATACGAGGTGGAAACACCCCTTTTCTGCAATTCTCGCAGGGCCTAGCAACTGTGGGAAAAGTTATTTATAAAAAACGTATTGGATAATGCCAAACACACACTGTCTGTTAGGCCTGAGAATATTGTGTGGTGGTCCAGTTGTTGGCAACCTCTGTGTAAAGAACTGCTCTGTAAATATCCCTTTATCCGTCCTGTGGAGGGTCTGCCTAATGCTTTTGACGATGACCGTTTGTTTCCTACTAATAAAGTGAATCTGATTATCGTGGATGAGCTGATGAACTCTGCTTGTGAAAGTGATGAAATTGAGTCTTCTCGTAGTCGACGTGGCGGTTCACGAAGTCCTGGTAGGTGGCTCCTTCGCCGAGCTGGGCCAGGCCGGCCGCCAGCAGCACCAGGGGCAGGAGGAGCGCGGGGCGGGGTCCCTGCGGGGCCATGCTGGGTCTGTCACCGGATCCACCTGCAGCAGGGCAAGGCTGGATCTGCCTCCTCCATGGACCCCCCCTGGGCCCCAAGCCTCCCCATGCCCACCCCACTCTGCCCCTCAAACCTCAATGCCTCAATGATAGCAGGGCCTCAGATAATGGCCCCCCCCAGGCTCTCACCATTAGGCACCACTGCCCTCCCAGAGCCAGGGACAGACCCAGGCATCCTGGCTCCCAGCTGCTCTGGCTTTAGCCACTAGCACTCAGGAGAGCAGCAGGTGACCCGCACGGCGACTATTGGGGACCCCGCTGACTCCTGCAGGGTCGGTCACTCACCGAGTGCGGGGCTGGGCTCTGGCCGGGGAGGCGGCTGTGGGTCCCTGCAGAGGTGGAAGCGTCTGAGCCTCCTCCTACTCCAGGGCTGGTTATATGGGGCTGGGCAGGCGGCCAGCGGGACAGAGGATCTGGCACCCGGCCCGTAGAGCCAGTGCCGACCAGTTCCTAGGAAGTGGGGGCAGAGGAGAGAGCCAGCCAGGGGGGTGAAGGAGGAGGCCCGCCAGGGTGTGGGGTAAGAGGGGTGCGAGGTAGCGGGCGTGCGGTGCATCTGGCCGGGCAGGTGGGGCAGTCACTGGTGGCTGTGGGCTGGGGCGACCCCTGCTGGCCCGTGTCTGTGAGCGCTGCCCAGCGGTGGGGCGTGCCCTGGGGCCCCCATGTCAGTAGACCATGGCCCAGCTGGTTCTCACCGGGGCAGGTGTAGATGAATCTATGTATTACATAGATTTATACGAAGCAATATATATTCTATATTGCTGCATATGACTTGACATTGTGCCTCTCTATATAACCTTCAAAAGCGGCGAGGGGTCCTGTGGCACCTTCTAGACTAACCGAAGTGTTGGAGCATCAGCTTTCGTGGGCAAAGACATGTACATGCATCTGACGAAGTGGGTCTTTGCCCATGAAAGCTGATGCTCCTACACTTCGGTTAGTCTAGAAGGTGCCACAGGACTCCTCGTCGCTTTTGCAGATTCAGACTAACACAGCGACCCCTCTGATACTTGACTCTATATAACCTTGTAACTTTGTTAATCCATATAACCTTGTAACTTTGTATTAGAGCCCTATATAGAAAACTTGTAGCAGAATAAGATTTTCCCCCACTCTCTCCCCACTCTGTAATCAATTGCCCAGTTGAATGAACGAGGTGTGAATGAGTAACACTTGGGAGCCAAGCACCTCCAGAGAGCTACACCAGTTGAAAAGGGGGTGGAAGCCAGACCCAAGGTGTCAAGAGGGCTCAAGAAAGAAGAGCAGACATATTGAAGGCCTTGGGGATTAGAAGCAAGCACCTTCTTTGGAAAACACCCTCTCTTAACAGACAGCACCCACAAAGGGACCCAAGGACACAGACCCAGAGTTTGAATCTGGGATATATTTGCATAAGAGGGAAGCTGCTATAAAAGTGAGTTGTCTTGCTGAGGACTCCGGGTCTCATCTTGTCACCATCGGAGCATCGATCCGGATCAGCAGAAGCCCGGCTCCACCCCTCCCCCATCTAACTCACCTGGCCAGTGAAGTTAAGGGGAGCAACTTTGTTGGTAACAACAGCAAGACGGAGTGAGTGTGAGTGTGAGTGTGAGTGTGAGTGTGAGTGTGAGTGTGAGTGTGAGTGTGAGTGTGAGTGTGAGTGTGAGTGTGAGTGTGAGTGTGAGTGTGAGTGTGAGTGATCATACGCATATGATATATATATATATATATAACTGTTAATTATTCTGTGTGATCAATAAATGTGGCGTGTTGCCTTATCCCCCTGAAAAAGTTCCCGAGTACTTCTAAGTACAACACAGGGAAGGGGTTTGGACAAGGAAGGGGGCGGTGGGGGAAGGGGCGGTCTGGGCGGGGGAAACACGAAGAGACTGAGCCGAGTGCTGGGGGCTCAGGGGCCTGTGGCCCCCCCCAAGAGGTCTGGGGCTGCCGGCCCCTCACTCTGAAGCCCACGTGGAACCCGGGCCGGGCTGCGCCTCAGAGCAGCAGTGACCCCCCGTTCGACTGGCCGGGGGAGCCTCGGCTGGCTGTGGACGGGTGCAGGGTCGGGGTCCCCAACGCGCCATCACAGGCGGTCGGGGGGGCAGCCCCAGGCCTGGGGGTCCGGAGAAGGAGCCGGGCTGCTGCATTCGCCCTCCCAGCCGGAGGCTGCAGGGAGTGTCCTGGCCGGGCCCCCCCGGGGAGACGTGACGCCGCGGTTCGGAGTCGGGCAAATGCGCCCCCATCTCCCCGGGCGGCTTCCCGCAGTCGGGGGGGGGGGGGCAGAGCCCCCGGGAGACATGAGCCGCTCCCACCTGGGGCGCTGGGATTGCCCCTAGCCCAGGGCTGGCCCCTGTCCACACCCGCAGCCCAGCCCAGAGCCGGGGCAGAGCCACACGCCCCCAGGGCCCGGCTGAGCGTGTCCAGCGCAGCGCGGTCGGCAATGGGCCGGCTGCTTCCCAGCGCCCCCAGGGACACACAGGCCCTCGGCCGCGGCCTCCTTCCCCGACGGCAGAGTCAGGCCCCTGCGCGCCCGGCCACGCGGGTCTCGCCCACGTCCTGGTGCAGTTCCCTGAGACGCGGGGTTTGGGGAGCGGCCAGCAAGCCCCGCGGGGGTCCCCACTGAGCCGAGTCTGGCTGGAGAGACGGGAGTCGCAGGGCATCAGTGCCACCCGGCTGCGGGGCGCTGGGCAGAGACAGGGGGAGCGTGGGTTTGGGGGGGGGGGTGCTGGGGGGGTGCTGGGGGGGGCCCCGGGCGCTGGGCAGAGAGGGGGAGCGCTGGTTTGGGGGGGCCCCCGGGCGCTGGGCAGAGGGGGGAACGCTGATTTGGGGGGGGATGTGCCGGGTGGGCCCAGAGGGCTGGAGGGGGCCCCGGGCGCTGGGCAGAGAGAGGGGGAGCGCTGGTTTGGGGGGGCGTGCTGGGCGGGGGGCCCCCAGGCACTGGGCAGAGATAGGCCCTGGGGGAGCATTGGTTTGGGGGAGGATTGCCGGGGACGGGCACAGGGCGCTGGGAGGTTTCGCTCAGGTCTTTCTAGAATTTCATTTTGCTGAGCCCAGGTGGCTGCCAGCTGCTGTGTGTCTGGGGGTTGGGGGTGCAGAGCTGTGGGGTGGGAGCGAGGGGCAAGGGCAGGGGGGGCTGCGGGGCGGCAGCGAGGGGCACGGGCAGGGCAGGGCAGGGGGGGCTGTGGGGTGGGAGCGAGGGGCACTGGCCGGGCAGTTTGAAGTCCATGTTTTGCCCAACACACCCTGTGGATCTATCGATTTTCCCCCCCCCCCCCCCCCCCTCCCCCCGCACTTCCTGCTCCTCCCAGTTCCGAGGAATCCTGCCCTGGCTTTGTTTGCCCAGCGTCTGTGTCATCTCCCTGCCCCGCCCGCCCCTGGCCCAGCACCCAGGGGAGGAGGCGCTGCAGGACGTGAGGCCCCAGGGAGAGAGGCCAGAGGGGCTGGGGGCTGTGCGGGGTAGGGGAGGTGAAAGGGGGCTGATGACAGTCGGGGACAGGGCCGGGCCTGAGCCCCACAGCCTGGGCGGAAGGGAAGGGGGAGACCTGGTGGGGTGGGAATTCAGGGGTGGGTGAAGATGCTGGGGGCTGAGGGGATGTAGGTGGATGCAAATGACGGCGCCCTCATGAACTGCCATAACGGCACCGCTGGTACGTGCCCACGTGACGCCCCCGCAGTCCCCACGCCGCGCCCACGTGACGCCCCCGCAGTCCCCACGCCGCGCCCACGTGACGTCCCCGCGCCCACATGACGCCCCCGCAGTCCCCACGCCGCGCCCACGTGACGCCCCCCGCAGTCCCCACGCCGCGCCCACGTGACGTCCCCGCGCCCACGTGATGCCCCCGCAGTCCCCCCACGCAGTCCCCCCACGCGGCGCCCATGTGGTGCCCACGCGGCGCCCACGCGGCCCCCACACAGTGCCCACGCAGCGCCCACGCGACGCCCACACATCCTCCACTCGATGCCCACGCGGCGCCCACACAGCACCCATGTGATGCCCACGCAGCGCCCACACAGCCCCCATGTGACGCCTACGTGGTGCCCACACAGCATCCACGTGACGCCCACGCAGTGCCCATGTGATGCCCACGCAGCGCCCACACAGTGCCCACACAGTGCCCATGTGATGTCCACACAGCGCCCACACAGCACCCATGTGATGCCCACGCAGCGCCCACGCAGCGCCCATGTGATGCCCACGCAGCGCCCACACAGTGCCCATGTGATGTCCACACAGCGCCCACGCAGCACCCATGTGATGCCCACGCAGCGCCCACACAGTGCCCACGCAGCACCCATGTGATGCCCACACAGCGCCCACGCAGCGCCCATGTGATGCCCACGCAGCGCCCACGCAGCGCCCATGTGACGCCCACACAGCATCCACGCAGTGCCCATGCAGTGACCCCTGCGTCACTTGCCTCTGTAGTAAGTCGAGGGCCAGGCACATGGAGTCCGCAGGCCTGAGGAGAGGCCTGTGACCTGAAAACAGCAACCGGCCTTTGGTTCAGGAGCAGGAGCCGAGAGAGAGAGAGAGAGAGAGAGCCCCCCGGTAACTGTGGGTGTGTAGGGCGGGTGGAGCGGGGCAGGACGCGGGGAGGCACCGGGAACAGACGGGGAGCCAGAGGGGGGAGGGGAACATCTTCATAAGAAACGTCCTGGGACAAACGTGGGGGGCACGAGGCGCCTGACCGGCGGGTGTCTCTGCCTGACCTTACCGAACGCCCGGCGCCTTAGCTCGGCCGGACTGGAGAGGTCCTGTGAGGAGCGCGCCGGGACGACCCTGGCACTGACCGTCCAGCCCACCGAAGGTACCGAGGCCCAGAACCCCGGGGTACGACAGGGAGCAGTGCAGTGCCCATGCGGCTGGCGGAGCACATCCCTGGCGGGTGCTCCAGGATGGAAGGAGCCGTGTGCCCTGGGTATCCCCCTGCATCACTTGCCGCCTTCTGCCCCTCGGCGCCCTGGCCACGGGGCTCGGATCCCAGTGCGGGGGGGGGCACGGCCCCTCCCCCCATGGCCTGTCTTCTGCCCCATCGTTCCCTGGGCTCCCAGCTGCCTGGCCCATCGTTTCTCAGCAGCTCCCGGTAACTGTCCCCCCCAGCTCCCCCCAGCTCTGCCTGGTGCCGGCGCTGCGCTCTTGTGCCATGAACGCCAATGGGTGGGGCCCGCCGGATCTCAGGGCTGCACGTCCCACCTGGGACCTGTCCTGCGGCCAGCCGGGGAGAGACACGGGCCGGATCCCCTGGGGGGCTGAGCGGGAGATCGCCTCGTTACACGGTTACAGGGCGACGTTGGGCCAAAGCTGCCGCCCCGACTCAGCAGGCCCCGTCCTGTCGGGTGGGCTGCGGGCCCCGGATGCTCTCAGCAGCCCTCGATTCGAGCCCCACCCCAGGGCCCAGCTGGCTGTTCGTGGTGCCAGCATGAGGAATGGGGGAACCAAACTCCCCAGACCCCGCGGGCCCCAAAGGACATGGGGCTGGGACCCCCCTTTTCTTTCCCCGGCCAGGCTTCTCCCTGAGCGGGAAAGGGGAGGTGGATGTTTGGGGGCCCTGCCCCCCCTCGACTCTGGGTTCCAGCCCCGGGCCCTGTCCTGGCAGCTGCCTGTAACCGTTTCCAACACCAGGGCTGTGTCTACACTCGCAGCTTCTTGTGCAAGAACATCTTGTGCAAGGGTCCTTCTGCAAGAAGTGTTGCACAAGAAAACGTCCACACGGCCATGCGCCAGCTGTGCTTTTGCGCACGAGCACCCATGGCAGTGTGGATGCTCTCTTGTGCAAGAAAGCTCTGGTGGCCATTTTAGCCATAGGGCTTTCTTGTGCAGGAAATCCCTGCCGAGCCTCCACACTGCCTCTTGCACGAGAGCCCCTGAGCAGGAGGGCTCACACCTGTTCGAAAAGAGCGTAGCTCTTGCGCCAGACGCCCTCTCTTCCCATGCCATGCTGCACATCTCCTTGTGCGAGAGCGGGTGGGCCGTGTGGCTGCTCTGTGGGCTCTTGCACCAGACACCCTCTCTTCCCACGCCATGCTATACATCTCCTTGTGTGAGAGCGGGCGGGCCCTGCGGACGCTCTGCGGATTCTCACACAAGAGCGGCCTCTCTTTGCACGCCGTGCTATACATCTCCTTGTGCGAGAGCGGGCGGGCCCTGCGGACGCTCTGCGGATTCTCACACAAGAGCGGCCTCTCTTTGCACGCCGTGCTATACATCTCCTTGTGCGAGAGCGGGCGGGCCCTGCGGACGCTCTGCGGATTCTCGCACAAGAGCGGCCTCTCTTTGCACGCCATGCTATACATCTCCTTGTGCGAGAGTGGGCGGGCCCTGCGGACGTTCTGCGGATTCTCGCACAAGAGCGGCCTCTCTTTGCACGCCGTGCTATACATCTCCTTGTGCGAGAGTGGGCGGGCCCTGCGGACGCTCTGCGGATTCTCACACAAGAGCGGCCTCTCTTTGCACGCCGTGCTATACATCTCCTTGTGCGAGAGCGGGCGGGCCCTGCGGACGCTCTGCGGATTCTCACACAAGAGCGGCCTCTCTTTGCACGCCGTGCTATACATCTCCTTGTGCGAGAGTGGGCGGGCCCTGCGGACGCTCTGCGGATTCTCACACAAGAGCGGCCTCTCTTTGCACGCCGTGCTATACATCTCCTTGTGCGAGAGCGGGCGGGCCCTGCGGACGCTCTGCGGATTCTCACACAAGAGCGGCCTCTCTTTGCACGCCGTGCTATACATCTCCTTGTGCGAGAGCGGGCGGGCCCTGCGGACGCTCTGCGGATTCTCGCACAAGAGCGGCCTCTCTTTGCACGCCATGCTATACATCTCCTTGTGCGAGAGTGGGCGGGCCCTGCGGACGTTCTGCGGATTCTCGCACAAGAGCGGCCTCTCTTTGCACGCCGTGCTATACATCTCCTTGTGCGAGAGTGGGCGGGCCCTGCGGACGCTCTGCGGATTCTCACACAAGAGCGGCCTCTCTTTGCACGCCGTGCTATACATCTCCTTGTGCGAGAGCGGGCGGGCCCTGCGGACGCTCTGCGGATTCTCACACAAGAGCGGCCTCTCTTTGCACGCCATGCTATACATCTCCTTGTGCGAGAGTGGGCGGGCCCTGCGGACGCTCTGCGGATTCTCACACAAGAGCGGCCTCTCTTTGCACGCCGTGCTATACATCTCCTTGTGCGAGAGCGGGCGGGCCCTGCGGACGCTCTGCGGATTCTCACACAAGAGCGGCCTCTCTTTGCACGCCGTGCTATACATCTCCTTGTGCGAGAGCGGGCTGGCCATGTGGATGCTCTGTGGGCTCTTGCACAAGAACGGTCTCTCTTTGCACGCCGTGCTATACATCTCCTTGTGCGAGAGCGGGCGGGCCCTGCGGACGCTCTGCGGATTCTCACACAAGAGCGGCCTCTCTTTGCACGCCGTGCTATACATCTCCTTGTGCGAGAGCGGGCGGGCCCTGCGGACGCTCTGCGGATTCTCTCACAAGAGCGGCCTCTCTTTGCACGCCGTGCTATACATCTCCTTGTGCGAGAGTGGGCGGGCCCTGCGGACGCTCTGTGGATTCTCGCACAAGAGCAGACGTACTTGCACAGGAAGCCGCGAGTGTAGCCATAGCCCAGCTGTGACAGCCACAAGCCCTGGGCTGCTTCCTGCAGCGTCCTCCCCTCCGGCTCTTCCTCCTGGTACCCGCTGGGATTGCTGCTCCCGGACCCTCCGCCTCTCAGCTCCCTGCGCCCAGCGACCTGCAGAGGGGCCTCCTCAGAGCCGGGCTGCGCTGGTCCCTCACCTGGCCCCAGGTGTCCCAGGCAGGCTGGGCTCCCTGGGGTCTCAAGCCCAGGCCAGTGGCGGATAGAGGGCAGGGCGAGCGGGGCGGCTGCCAGGCCCCTCGCTTCAGCAGGCCCCGCTCTGACGTGTCCTGAGCGCTTTGCTGTGGCTTTGGTTCCTCTGGGCGTCCACCCCAGTCGCGGCCCCTCCTCCGTGGCCGCCAAGGAGGGGCCCTGCGGTTCCTGGAGAAGTCCGCGCTGCGCAGGAGGGGCTGGGCGGAAGCGGCCGCTGTCTGCTGGGCGGCTTCTGTTTTCTCCTTTTCTTTCGGGTGCCTGGGGTTGCAGATGCCGCGGGAGCAGCGGCGCCCGGTTGTGCTGCATCCATCGTAGCACACAGGGGCGCGGTTTCTCCAGCCGCCAGCACCACCCGCCCTGCTACTATAGCCTGGACCCGGGCGCAACCGAACCGACTTCCCGGCCTCAGGCTCTCCTCGAAACGCGTGTGTCTGAAACCCCGAAATCCCAAGAGCCACCCGAGGCCTCCCGTTATTCCGCACCAGCCAGGCATCGTGGGCGGAGCCGGAGGGTGTTTCTCTCTAGCCTCGCTCCTAAGGAATGACCCATCGCTAGCTTGGGAGCAAGGGGAAGGGGGGGGACACCACCGGAGCTCTGCGCACACCCACAGTTCTGCGCTCAGACTGGACCAGGATTTGATTTTTTCTCGTGATGAATGTTAAATTCCCCCTTGTCTCTAAGCCGAAAGAGGAACAGGAACGAATGAACAAATCGAGCGACGTACGGAGGAATTCAGCAGGTGTTCGGTGGGTGGGGAGGTGGGTTCTTACACGCAGCGGGTGAATGTATCAGACAGGGTTATCACGCAGCCAGCCCCCGAGCCCCCAAACTCGGCATGCCAGATGCTGGGACTAGAGGCGACGCGCCAGATCCCCAGGCAAGGGCCTTGCTCCGGTCACGCCGTCTGGACGATCGGGCGCCGGCCGCTTCGGCGGTTTGTGTCGGCAGTGGAGGTGAACAGAGCGAGGGAAAGCGAAGAGGCTCTCTCGTCGGTTTGTTGAGGGTCTCCGTTCTCATCGGGTCAGGGGAGCTGGACTAGCCAGTTGCTCAGCTCTCGGGTTATCGTAAAAACGCTTCAATATTCGACGTTGTTGAGACAAAAAAGGGATCCTGAGGGTCGTTCATGGCAGCTCAGGAGGAAAGGAAATTGCATCGGTAAAGGCTTGTTCATATGGGTGGAGCTGGGGCGGATGACAGTTTTGCGGGGCCCAGGGCAGCACAATTTCGTGGGGTCCCCCCTTTGGAGAGAAAACAGGAAAAAGGCGTCAAATGCGACATCGAAGCTATTTTCATATTAAATGTGAATTGCGTGAATTCGATAGAAACTTAATTTAGTTGGATGTTGAGACGGGGGGCAGAGGGTGTGTGGGTGTTGGGACTTGGGGGGCAGTCAGCGTGTGGGTGTTGAGACTTGGGGGGGCAGGCAGCATTAGGTGTTGGGATTTGGGGGGGACAGGCAGTGTGGGTGCTGGGATTTGGGGGGCAGGCAGTGTGTGGGTGTTGAGACTTGGGGGGCAGGCAGCGTGTGGGTGTTGAGACTTGGGGGGGCAGGCAGCATTAGGTGTTGGGATTTGGGGGGGACAGGCAGTGTGTGGGTGTTGGGGTTTGGGGGGGACAGGCAGTGTGTGGGTGTTGGGACTTGGGGGCCAGGCAGCGCCTGTGTGCTGGGATTTGGGGGGCAGGCAGCGTGTGGGTGCTGGGATTTGGGGGGCAGGCAGCATGTGGGTACTCGGGTTGGGGGGCAGGCAGCATTAGGTGTTGGGACTTGGGGGGCCAGGCAGCGCGTGTGTGCTGGGACTTGGGGGGCAGGCAGTGTGTGGCTGTTGGGACTTGGGGGGCCAGGCAGTATTAGGTGTTGGGATTTGGGGGGCAGGCAGTGTGTGGCTGTTGGGACTTGGGGGGCAGGCAGTGTGTGGCTGTTGGGACTTGGGGGGCCAGGCAGTATTAGGTGTTGGGACTTGGGGGGGCAGGCAGCGTGTGGGTGCTGGGACTTGGGGGGGCAGGCAGCGTGTGGGTGCTGGAGTTTGGGGGGCAGGCAGCGTGTGGGTGCTGGGATTTGGGGGGCAGGCAGTGTGTGGGTGCTGGGACTTGGGGGGCAGGCAGGGATGGCGCACAGATGGGCCATAGGGGGACCAGCGGGCAGGGGTGTCTGACTCATCAGACAGGCCAAAATGACTATTTCAGCCTCTCGACCTGCTCCTGGCTGGGCGGGGGCAGCTGGCAACTCCCCCTGCTCCCAGGGACGTGTGTGTGTGTGGGGGGGGGGCTGTCTGTGGAGCTGGGTCGCGCTGCACCCACGAGTGGGGGGAGGTGGGGACTGGCGGGAGGAGCCGGGGTCTCCCTGGCGGGCGGGTCGCTCTGCCCCCAGGCGCGGCGGGAAAGGGGTCTGGGCTCCCCCCGGGGGAGAGACCGCGCCACCCCCAGCCTCTCTCTGGGCGGGGCAGGAGGGCGGAGCAGGGGGATACCCGGGCGCCTCCCTGGCCACGAGCCACCGCGCGCGCCACGGGCTAACGGAGCCGCTCGTGGACCCGCAGCGAAGGGCAGCGGAGGCGGCTCCAGCGGGTCAGGGCCGCAGCGGCAGATTCACGGCAGGGCGAGCGGGGCTGGCGCGGGGCCTATCGAAGCACAGAGCCCGGGGCAGCCGCCCCGCTCGCCCTGCCCTGTATCCGCCGCTGGGTGGAGCTGTACGTGTTCCGTGGTCAGGCTCCCTGAGGGGTTGCAGCGACTTCGCCTGTCGATAATTTGGTTTGTTGGACTGAAATATCTGAGGACCAAGAACGTTTTACAGGGAGTGGCGCCTGGGGAGCCTACGACGAGCCAGACTGTGCTGCGCCATCGGTAGCTCTAGACAGACCGAGCGAGCTGTTGGGAGGGTTTCCTCTTGTGGGGCCCTGCATTGGCTACGTCAGAAAGCACCAGCGAGCAGCAGTCATTACTAATGCCAGTAATGCCATTACTAATGCATGTTTCCTTCAATGGGAAATTGTCACACAGATACAGGTGGGAGATTTTTCTCAAATGTTTATCTGATAAAGTTGGCCTTCCAGCTCTGAGTTTCCGTTAGAATCGGGCTATTGCAGTTGGGCCTAATTGCTATTTCTGATTTTGAAAACCTTCCTCTAAAGGTCTAAAAAGATGCAGAATAATAGGAGTGTTGAGAGGACAATCCTGCAGCATTTCACTGCTCTAGGGGTTTAAAAACCATGTACTGCATAATGCGTGTAGTCCTCAGTCACAGATTTGTCAGGTGGTTGCTGTGACGTTTGTTTGTGAAGAAGGATTTTGAAACCTTTTTGAAAACGACCCGTGTAAAGAAATGGACTTTACTGACATAATCGAAGAATGTGCTGCCAAGAGAGCTAGACAGGGATAATAGACTTAAATACAAATGAAAGTGTTTAATTATTAATGCAGAATTGTGTTTACGAATGAATTACAATATCATTAAAATAAAAATTATCCAACTAAATTAAGTTTCTATCAAATTTATATGAAAATACCCTACAATTTGCACATTTGACGCCTTTTTTCTATTTTTTCTTCTAAGGGGGGCCTGCAATATTGTGCTGCCCTGGGCCCTGCAAAACTCATCCACCCTGACCCAGGCAATTAGCTTGATTGCCCTGATTGCTTCTGGCCAGGTCCCAGTTACAGAGCGGTAACAGAGGAAGGGAGATGCTGGATTCTGTGCAGTGAGGTGCAGACGAGGGGCAGGAGTTTGTTTGGGGTGTCCCTGACTCACTTGTCATCCTGTCTGGCTGGGTTAGGGGGGTGGGGAGGAAGCAGGCTGCATGGGGGGGAGTGAGTCTGTGCCAGGAGGACTATTTGCATGATCACATCACACAGAGTTTACAGAGCGGTTAATGGCTTACCGGGCACAGGGGAAGATTCTTTTCAGAGAAGTTTTTGGAGCGTTGCCGAGATCTAAAAGAATTTTTTAACTCCTGTGTGACTCATTAATACCCGGCTGATTGCATTGAGGCCGGATCTGTGCTACACGGTAGAGTTCTGGCTCTTCTGAGTCCCAAGTAGCAAGTCCTGGGCGTGATGCTCGTGTTGTAGCATGAACCCGCATCTGCAAGTTCTTTGGAACATGCCTCTGTCTACAGCCCCTGAAGCCCGGTGTGAATTTGTTCTGGGGCTTCTTTGAGTTGGTGACACTCACAAGGTGAAAGTTTCAAACCAGGAGAACCTGTTTCTGTTTTGACAGGTCTGTGTCACTTGCTCTTGTGAAGCAGGGAACCTAAACAGCCCCCAGAGAAACTGTGTACGCCGGAGTGAATGCCTTTTACTCTCTTTTCCACTGTCAGTGTTAGAGAAAAGAAGCAATGGTCTGGTAGCACTTTACAGACTAACAACACATGTAGCTGGTGTCATGAGCTGTCGTGGGCACAGCCCACTTCTTCAGACGATCCACGCGTGTTGTTAGTCTACAAAGTGCTACCAGACCATTGGTTGGTTTTTTCTGTACAGACTAACTCAGCTGCCCCCTGACGTACGTTAGGAGAAAGCCTTGCTTTCCTATGCAGAGCCCCGGGGCTGGACGAAGGAGGCAGCCCAGCGGCAATACAAGACTTCGAGCATTGTTGAAACTTTCGCTGAGTTTGTTAAAATTGTAACCCCCTCTGGATTCTCACAGGTTTACAAGAAGCTGTTTTGTTAAACCTTGTTGTCTCTGCTCGCTCTTTCCTTATCTCACCCCGGACCCTCCGCCCCCCCGCGGCTCCATATCCTTGTGCAAAGACCCGTCCCTTCTTGAGCAAAGAACCAATAAACTAATTGTAGCTGGTATAACGATGTGTGAGACTTAAAAACAACAAATGCTTTATGGACTAACACTTTATAGACTAACAGCACATGGAGATGGTACCAGGAGCTGTCGTGGGCACAGCCCCCTTCTTCAGATAAGACTTGTACTGTTGATAGTTCTTTGGAAGCTGCTGTCCAGCCCTCCCCAATGCATTGCAAATAAACCTGATTAGTATCGTCTGTGTGGCTGAATACTCGGGAAAAGAACTCCTCTGCTTCCCAAGTAAATATTGTGTTACTATTTGCAAGGACAGCCTGGCTATTTCTGGTTGCCCCATAGATTTCTTCACCTGGTTTGTGAGTCTTACTGTAAATACTCTGCTTCGCAGGGTGCAGCAGAGGGTCAGGAGGGAATTTTTAGTTTCAGGTGTCCCCCAAGACAAGCTATGGAGCAAACAGCCAAGGCCACAAGAAGAAAGCAGATGGGTAAGAGAAGAACAGAAGGAGCCGGTTGTGTTGCCAGCAAAGAGCAGAAGGCAGAAGTGGATGGATAAATGACGGTTTCAGCAGGAGAAGCAAAGCTGTCTCAGTTCAGGTAAGTCATAGGGACTTATGCCAGGTAATATTTTAATTAGGGGTTGAGAAGAAACAAACGGGTAGACGGAGACCTGGTCTATTCTGCGAACGTATCAGTATAACTATGTCTTGGAGATTGTGTTCACCTGTCTGTCTCACGGCCGTTTGTGTCTCTGTGTGAGTCCATTTGCTCCAGAACTTGCAACAGGAGGAGCTGGGACCATCAGGCTGGGATGCAGCTTCCTCTTCTCCTAACAGGGGCAGGGCTTGGCTGTGCCAGGAGAACGGGCAGTGCCCAGAATGGGATTGTTCCCCGTCACACGGAAAGGAGGGGGCGGTTCAGAGAACACTTATACCGCAGCCTGACCACTGGGGGCGGCCCCCCTGGAGGAGAGTGGCCAGCCTGGTTCCAGCCCCCTCGGTAAGCGTCCAGTGACCAGCCTTCCGCCCATCCCCAATCACACAACCAGATGGTCACTGCTTTGCAAGGAGCAGGTTTAATGCGGGTTAGAGAGCCCAGAGGACGGGAGCAAGAGGGGGAAATAATTCAGAAAATGAAGAAACCCACAACAAATATCAGCGAATTCCAATGAAGGGAAGGATTTGCCAATATTAGACCAAGTCCACAATGGTAGAAAGGTAAAATGGGGTTTAGCTGCAGCAGAGGGTGGGTGGGAAGGGGCCGCTATACTGTATAATGGGCACTAGGGGGCAGCAGAGGGTGGGGGAGGGGCGGCTATACTGTATAATGGGCACTAGGGGGCAGCAGAGGGTGGGTGGGGAAGGGGCGGCTATACTGTATAATGGGCACTAGGGGGCAGCAGAGGGTGGGAGGGGGAGGGGCGGCTATACTGTATAATGGCACTAGGGGGCAGCAGAGGGTGGGTTGGGGAGGGGGGGCTATACTGTATAATGGGCACTAGGGGGCAGCAGAGGGTGGGCGGGGAAGGGGCGGCTATACTGTATAATGGGCACTAGGGGGCAGCAGAGGGTGGGTGGGGAAGGGGCGGCTATACTGTATAATGGGCACTAGAGGGCAGCAGAGGGTGGGTTGGGGAGGGGGGCTATACTGTATAATGGGCACTAGGGGGCAGCAGAGGGTGGGCGGGGAAGGGGCGGCTATACTGTATAATGGGCACTAGGGGGCAGCAGAGGGTGGGTGGGGAAGGGGCGGCTATACTGTATAATGGGCACTAGGGGGCAGCAGAGGGTGGGGTGGGGAAGGGGCGGCTATACTGTATAATGGGCACTAGAGGGCAGCAGAGGGTGGGTGGGGAAGGGGCGGCTATACTGTATAATGGGCACTAGGGGGCAGCAGAGGGTGGGTGGGGAAGGGGCGGCTATACTGTATAATGGGCACTAGGGGGCAGCAGAGGGTGGGCGGGGAAGGGGCGGCTATACTGTATAATGGGCACTAGGGGGCAGCAGAGGGTGGGGGGAAGGGGCGGCTATACTGTATAATGGGCACTAGGGGGCAGCAGAGGGTAGGGCGGGGAAGGGGCGGCTATACTGTATAATGGGCACTAGGGGGCAGCAGAGGGTGGGGAAGGGGCGGCTATACTGTATAATGGGCACTGGGGGCAGCAGAGGGTGGGGAAGGGGCGGCTATACTGTATAATGGGCACTAGGGGGCAGCAGAGGGTGGGTGGGGGAGGGGCGGCTATACTGTATAATGGGCACTAGGGGGCCGCAGAGGGTGGGTGGGGAAGGGGCGGCTATACTGTATAATGGGCACTAGGGGGCCGCAGAGGGTGGGTGGGGAAGGGGCGGCTATACTGTATAATGGGCACTAGGGGGCAGCAGAGGGTGGGTGGGGAAGGGGCGGCTATACTGTATAATGGGCACTAGGGGGCAGCAGAGGGTGGGTGGGGAAGGGGCGGCTATACTGTATAATGGGCACTAGGGGGCAGCAGAGGGTGGAGCGGGGGAGGGGCGGCTATACTGTATAATGGGCACTAGGGGCAGCAGAGGGTGGAGCGGGGGAGGGGCGGCTATACTGTATAATGGGCACTAGGGGGCAGCAGAGGGTGGAGCGGGGGAGGGGCGGCTATACTGTATAATGGGCACTAGGGGGCAGCAGAGGGTGGGGTGGGGAGGGGCGGCTATACTGTATAATGGGCACTAGGGGGCAGCAGAGGGTGGGTTGGGGAGGGGCGGCTATACTGTATAATGGGCACTAGGGGGCAGCAGAGGGTGGGCGGGGAAGGGGCGGCTATACTGTATAATGGGCACTAGGGGGCAGCAGAGGGTGGGCGGGGAAGGGGCGGCTATACTGTATAATGGGCACTAGGGGGCAGCAGAGGGTGGGTTGGGGAGGGGCGGCTATACTGTATAATGGGCACTAGGGGGCAGCAGAGGGTGGGTGGGGAAGGGGCGGCTATACTGTATAATGGGCACTAGGGGGCAGCAGAGGGTGGGTGGGGAAGGGGCGGCTATACTGTATAATGGGCACTAGGGGGCAGCAGAGGGTGGGTGGGGAAGGGGCGGCTATACTGTATAATGGGCACTAGGGGGCAGCAGAGGGTGGGTTGGGGAGGGGCGGCTATACTGTATAATGGGCACTAGGGGGGCAGAGGATGGGGCGGGGAGGGGCGGCTATACTGTATAATGGGCACTAGGGGGCAGCAGAGGGTGGGTGAGGGAAGGGGCGGCTATACTGTATAATGGGCACTAGGGGGCAGCAGAGGGTGGGCGGGGAAGGGGCGGCTATACTGTATAATGGGCACTAGGGGGCAGCAGAGGGTGGGGGGTAGGGGCGGCTATACTGTATAATGGGCACTAGGGGGCAGCAGAGGGTGGGAGGGGGAGGGGCTTCTATACTGCGTACTGGGCCCTAGGGCAGCAGTCCTACAGGGGGGGCTGTTCTGTGTCCTAGGAGGAAACCTCTGGGCGCGGTGCCCGTTCTGCCGCCCGAGGGCTCACTCTGGGGCTCGGGCGGCGCCTCCTTTATGCTGCTACGATCCAGTTCTCGTCGAAGTGCTCGGGCCGGCCCTGCCCGTCACAGGCGATGACGATGGTCCGGGCGCCGTGGGTCGCCCTGTACTCGCAGTTGTTGGGGGGGGATCCTCCGCTTAACGTGCAGGTGGTGACCGAGAGTGGTCCCCGGCTGCGGCGCATGCGCTGCCCGGCTGGGGTGACGTAGTCCTCGCCCCCATGGGGGGTGCACACGGCTTTGATGCTGTTGATGTTGTCGTGGATGAAGGTGTTGGTCTCCTTGCAGTCTTTGGGCCCCGGTCTGGCGTCCGGTTTTCGCAGGCCGTTTATGCTGCGCATCTTGCGGTTGCAGTACCTGGCGTTATGACCCGTTGGACTGGGATCGTAGTGCTGGTTCAGGAAGTGCTTGTACCGGTCTGGGTCCCGCTCTCGGCCGGCGGAGGCTCCCGCGAGCAGCAGCGCCGTCAGCAGCAGCAGGGGGGCGGCTCTCAGCCCCATGGCGTCTGCCGGAGGGTCCTGTGACACAGGGAGAGACCTCAGAGCTGCTGTGGGGACTCTGGGGCTGCGGGGAGCCATTGAACCAGGCCGGGCCAGAGTTTGCAGGGCCCCAGGCCGTGCGGAGCGGCTCGGGGTGGGGCCGGGAGCTGGGCAGCGCGGGGCTCAAGGGAACCGCCACGTTGGCTTTGCCCAAAGGCCGGGCCTGCTCTGAGCCGCACGGTGTGGAATGGAAACCGCGCCAGCCCCAAGCCCCTGCCTGAGCCCTGAGACCCCAGACGCCTGCAGCTCCCTCCTCCACCTCACCCCCCCCAACCAGAGCCTGCCCTGCCGGCCAGAGTCCTCACCCCCCCCCCCCAACCAGAGCCTGCCCTGCCGGCCAGAGTCCTCACCCCCCCCCCCCAACCAGAGCCTGCCCTGCCGGCCAGAGTCCTCACCCCCCCCCCCCCCAACCAGAGCCTGCCCTGCCGGCCAGAGTCCTCACCCCCCCCCCCCCAACCAGAGCCTGCCCTGCCGGCCAGAGTCCTCACCCCTCCCCAACCAGAGCCTGCCCTGCCGGCCAGAGTCCTCACCCCCCCCCAACCAGAGCCTGCCCTGCCGGCCAGAGTCCTCACCCCACCTCCCCGCTCCGGCCGGCAGCCCCCTCCTACTCCCTGAACCCTCATTTCTCGGGGAGCAGGCAGGCGGCCCCCGCTCCCCCACGGGCTAGCACCTGGCTTCTGACCACGGCCCGGCCCGGAGCGTCCGGCAGCGAGTCCTGACTGGGGCAGTTACAGCCTGAAACACGAGAGTCGTCCAGTTCCGGGTTCTCACGGTCCGAGATTTAGGGACGCCCAGCGCCTGGGGTCTCTTATTGGGCCACCCCAGCCTGTCGCCGTGAGGGGCCGAACCACAGCAACTCGCCTTGGCAGAGCGGCCAGACTGGGTGAGACCAACGGCCCGTCCAGCCCAGGGGCCTGTCTGCCGGGGGCCCCAGAGGGAGGGAACACAACAGGGGATCCCCGCATCATCCCTCCCCTGCTACTCACCTCCACACAAACAGAGGCCAGGGCCACCAACCCTTCCCATCCTGGCTAATGAGCATCGAGGGACCTAACCACCATGAATCCGTCTAGCTCTTCTTTGAACCCTGTTAAAGTCCTGGACTTCACCACATCCTCTGGCGAGGAGTTCCACAGGTTGACTGTGCGCTGGGTGAAGAAAAACCTCCTTTGGTTTGCTTTAAACCTGCTGCCTGTTCATTCCCTTTGCCAACCCCTGTTCTTATATTGTGGGAATAAATAAAGAACTTTTCCGTATTCACTGTCTCCACAGCACTCATGATTATATTGCCCTCTGTCCTATCCCCCTAACTGGTCTGCACTAGGGACTTATTTCAATGTAATAAAGGAAGCAGCCACACTCCCAAGGCCACTGCTTCAAGGAAACAGGCTGGTAGTTTAGAAAGCTGAACTCTTGCTCCCCTCGTGGACTCACGCTCATTTCGAAATCGTTCTTGCCAGCGCGGAGGCTCCCTCGCTGCTCTCTCCCCACGACGACTCCCCAGAGTCAGTGAAACCCACCGCTCCTCGGCATGGCCTGGGCTCTGCTCGGAGGTAGCATGTCCTCACGGACATGAGGCCGGCCGGATGTGACACACCCTGAGCTTGGAGCCTCCCTCCCCTAAGGCCTGGCCCAGGCAACCTGCCCAGTGCTGAGACCCTCTGCAGCCCGCGGGGAAGAGCCCAGCCGCTGGGAACACCTGCCCCAGGGCTCAGCCCAGCCCTCCGCTCCCTCTTCCAGGTGACATGATCTGTCCTGAGCCCCTGCTCTAGCCACTAGACCCCACTGCCCTTCCAGAGCCAGGGACAGACCCAGGATTCCTGGCTCCCAGCCTCCTGCTCTAACCACTAGACCCCACTGCCCTCCCAGAGCCAGGGACAGACCCAGGATTCCTGGCTCCCAGCCTCCTGCTCTAACCACTAGACTCTACTCCCTCCTCAGAGCCAGGGACAGACCCAGGCATCCTGGCTCCCAGCTGCTCCGGCTTTAGCCACTATCTCTCAGGAGAGCAGCAGGTGACCCGCACGGCGACTATTGGGGACCCCGCTGACCCCCGCAGGGTCGGTCACTCACCAAGTGCAGGGCTGGGCTCTGGCCGGAGAAGCGGCTGTGGGGCCCTGCAGAGGCGGAAGCGTCTGAGCCTCCTCCTGCTCCGGGGCCGGTTATATGGGGCCGGGCCGGGTCATCGGCCAGCAGGATACAGGATCTGGCACCCGGCCTGCAGAGCCAGAGAACTAGGAACTGGGGGCGGAGGAGCGAACCAGGTGGGGGTTGGGGGACGCCTCCCCCCAAGGCCTGGGGCTAAAAGGGGGGGCAGCCCCAGGCCTGGGTGTCCGGAGAAGGAGCCGGGCTGCTGGATTCGCCCTCCCAGCCGGAGGCTGCAGCGAGTGTCCTGGCCGGGCCCCCCCGGGGAGACGTGACGCTGCGGTTCGGAGTCGGGCAAACGCGCCCCCATCTCCCCAGGTGGCTTCCCGCAGTCGGGGGGGGGGCAGAGCCCCCGGGAGACATGAGCCGCTCCCGCCTGGGGCGCTGGGATTGCCCCTAGCCCAGGGCTGGCCCCTGTCCACACCCGCAGCCCAGCCCAGAGCCGGGGCAGAGCCACACGCCCCCAGGGCCCGGCTGAGCGTGTCCAGCGCAGCGCGGTCGGCAACGGGCCGGCTGCTTCCTAGCGCCCCCAGGGACACACGGGCCCTCGGCCGCGGCCTCCTTCCCCGCCGGCAGAGTCAGGCCCCTGCGCGCCCGGCCACGCGGGTCTCGCCCACGTCCTGGTGCAGTTCCCCGAGACGCGGCGTTTGGGGAGCGGCCAGCGAGCCCCGCGGGGATCCCCACTGAGCAGAGTCTGGCTGGAGAGACGGGAGTCGCAGGGCGTCAGTGCCACCCGGCTGCTGTGCGCCCGGGCGTGGGCCGGCTGCAGGGCGCTGGGCAGAGACAGGGGGAGCACTGGTTTGGGGGAGACGTGCCGGGGGGGCCCGGGGCGCTGGGCAGAGACAGGGGGAGCACTGGTTTGTGGGGAGACGTGCCGGGGGGGCCCGGGGTGCTAGGCAGAGACAGGGGGAGCACTGGTTTGTGGGGAGACGTGCCGGGGGGGCCCGGGGTGCTAGGCAGAGACAGGGGGAGCACTGGTTTGGGGGGAGACGTGCCGGGGGGGCCCAGGGCGCTGGGCAGAGAGAGGGGGAGCACTGGTTTAGGGGGAGACGTGCCGGGGGGGCCCAGGGCGCTGGGCAGAGAGAGGGGGAGCACTGGTTTGGGGGGAGACGTGCCGGGGGAGGCCCGGGGCGCTGGGCAGAGAGAGGGGGAGCACTGGTTTGGGGGGAGATGTGCCAGGGGAGGCCCGGGGCGCTGGGCAGAGAGGGGGAGCACTGGTTTGGGGGGAGACGTGCCGGGGGAGGCCCGGGGCGCTGGGCAGAGAGAGGGGGAGCACTGGTTTGGGGGGAGACATGCCGGGGGGGCCCAGGGCGCTGGGCAGAGAGAGGGGGAGCACTGGTTAGGGGGAGACGTGCCGGGGGGGCCCAGGGCGCTGGGCATAGCCTTAAGCATGAAAGAAGCATGTTTAAAAAAACAAACCCCAAGACATTTATTGATACCTGCAAAGGGTCCCACATGGAAATGGGTACAGCTACATTAAGGATTGGTGCTTTTACTGTTAATACTGTAAGAAAGCCCTACAACAAATGTATTTTAACTAAAAGAAAAAAAATGTAGCCAAAAGCAACTCAGGTGTGGAGACAGCTTAATTCTTCCCCCCCCCCCCCCCCCAGATCACGAAAGGCCATGCTAGGGAGGGGTGCCTAAGTCTTTAAGGATCTATTATGTTAGAGTTGCAGTGATCAAATTCACCTGCTAGCTATGTTGAAGTTGTTTGAAACAATAGGTTAGGAGGGTATAAAAAACCTAGGTATGGTGGCAACTGCCCTTTTCAACAGAAACTTTCTTAAATGGCTGCTGGACTGCAACAGGAGAAGGTATGTTCCCTGTTTGTAACTTTGAAAATATATATTCTATAATGCCACTCTTTGGCCATGCTCTCTCAGTAAAATAATGATGGCTATCTTTATTGCAGTGTGATCTGTTTAACATGGAACCAGTCATTTTAAGCTGCAGTTCACCACCAGGCCAAGGTAAAAACCATTTTTAACTGTAGTTGTGCTTAATACTGTTTAAAAAAAACCTGGGTAATACTAACAAACATTTGTGCTTATTCTTTAACCTTAAGGCCCAAGCACACATGGGGGGGAACAGAACAAGCATGTGCCTGCAACACTTTATTCCATAGTGAAAGGTAACTTTTTTTTGCAATTGGCTTTTAAATGTATGTGGGGTGTGTGTGTGTGTGTGTGAGTTTGTGTGAGAGAGAGATGAGGTCTGTGCAAGACATAGGTGTGTTTTTAAAAAGTATTTGGTTGCAAACTGTTGGCTTGTTTCAAACTAAGAGGTTTTTTACTGTGCAAAATGTGATGTGTTTTTAAAATGGGTTTGAGGCATTTGGGGGTAATCCTAACTAACCAAAAGCCCAAACACACATGTGCCTTTTAAATACATGTGGTGCTACTGGGTTTGTGTGTGAGAGAGAGGGGGTCTGTGTGGTTTTTAAACATAGGTGTGGTTTTTAAACTATATGTTGGCAAACTGCTGGTATAGAGTGTTTGGGGGGTTGCTCTTTCTGTGCCAA
The DNA here is from genome assembly GCF_049634645.1 of Pelodiscus sinensis. Taxonomy (NCBI): domain Eukaryota; kingdom Metazoa; phylum Chordata; order Testudines; family Trionychidae; genus Pelodiscus; species Pelodiscus sinensis. The sequence goes on from NW_027466011.1 coordinate 102,425, forward strand.
ATGTGTTTTCAAAATAAATGTTCAATTCTGAGTTGGGGGAGGAGGTGGTGGGGTTAGGCTAAAGGTATCTGGGATGGTTACGAAAATGTGGTGTGTTTTTACTTGGGGGGTTTTATTTAAAAAAAAAAAGCTGGCTGTAGGGGATAAGTTGTGGGTGATTCAGGTGCTTATGCTAGAGATAAGTGGTGTTATTTAAAAAAAATCAGTTTGTTACCTACCGCTGCTGTTAAAAAATTATTGTTGCAAATGGTTTTAAAACTGTTGCGGGGAGTTTTTGAAGGTGTGTGTGTGATGGAGTTTGTGACAGACACAGGTGTGTTTTTAAAATAGATGTTGGCAAACTGCTGGTATGGAGTGTTTGGTGGGTTGCTTTTTCTGTGCAAAATGTGATGTGTTAAATGCATGTGGGTTTTGAAAAGTCTGGCTGCAAACTTGGTTTGGTGTGTTTTATAAAGCTGCTATTTAGTGTATGTGTGTGGAGGGAGGGGATGGGGCTGTGCAAGGCATAGGTGAAGGGTTTTTAAAGTACTTGGTTTGTTTAAACTAACAAGGGGTTTTAATAGCAGTTTTTTGGTTTTTATTCTGCAAAATGAGATGTATTTAAAATTTTTTGTGGGTTTTTTGTTGTTTTTTGTTTGTTTGGTTTTTTTAAGTGGTAGAAATAAACTCAAAACCGGTGTTTGTTGTACAGCCTGAAATGGATTATTTTGTTTTAAAGCTATAACTTTTTAAATAGAAAAACATCCTAATGATTTTAAAGTTTACAAGAGGGTTTCATGTGTTTTTATATTAATGTTTGCTCCACAGTACAGTCATGAGAGATCCTTAGACCAGAGGGAAAACAAGCTCGAAAGAGACAGCTGAAAAAGAAAATTCCCCAGCATCAGTGACTGATGGATCGATGAAGCCCAGTAAATATATTTTGCTTATCGGTTTGGTTGTTCTATGAGGTTTTAAGTAAAATACATAGGTGTGGGGGTGAGAGATGGTAAAGTTCAGGGGTTTTGTTTGTTGGTTTGCTTTTTGTAAAATGTTTTTCCCACACCTCATAGGCATGGACAACTTTTCTGACAATGCTGTAGTCAGAGCTACAAGGACACCTCCTCCAGAACCACCAAAGAACCAGGAATCTGCTTTGAGACCCTTAACAACGCAAACCAGCGCACGAGTGCAGAGGAAGCGTCCGGGCGGTCCGAACCTCACATACGTCAAACCCGAGGACAAAACAAAAGACTCTGGTAAAAAAACAACCATGCAACCACAACTCCAGTTCCTCAGTGGTCACTGCCACAGCAAGCCCTGAGAACTGTGAGCGAAAACGCCCACATTCACAAACCCGGAGCACGCGCTCTAGGGGTTCTGAACGTGTGCAAAACCACACACATTCACAAACCCGGAGCAGGCGCTCTAGGGGTTGTGAATAAAAAACCAAGGATTGAAAACTCCTGCAATGCCGAGATGTTGCAGCCACACAAACACAACTCCAGTTCCTCAGCGGCCACTGCCACACCATGCCCTGAGAGAACTGTGAGTGAAAATGCCCACATTCACAAACCCGGAGCACGCGCTCTAGGGGTTCTGAACGTGGGCAAAACCACACACATTCACAAACCCGGAGCACGCGCTCTAGGGGTTGTGAATAAACAACCAAGGACTGAAAACTCCTGCAATGCCGAGGTGTTGCAGCCACACAAACACAACTCCAGTTCCTCAGCGGCCGCTGCCACACCAAGCCCTGAGAACTGTGAGCGAAAACGCCCACATTCACAAACCCGGAGCACACGCTCTAGGGGTTCTGAACGTGCGCAAAACCACACACATTCACAAACCCGGAGCATGCGCTCTAGGGGTTCTGAACGTGCGCAAAACCACACACATTCACAAACCCGGAGCATGCGCTCTAGGGGTTCTGAACGTGCGCAAAACCACACACATTCACAAACCCGGAGCACGCGCTCTTGGGGTTCTGAACGTGCGCAAAACCACACACATTCACAAACCCGGAGCATGCGCTCTAGGGGTTCTGAACGTGTGCAAAACCACACACATTCACAAACCCGGAGCACGCGCTCTTGGGTTTCCGAACGTGCGCAAAACCACACACATTCACAAACCCGGAGCATGCGCTCTAGGGGTTCTGAACGTGCGCAAAACCACACACATTCACAAACCCGGAGCATGCGCTCTAGGGGTTGTGAATAAACAACCAAGGACTGAAAACTCCTGCAATGCCGAGGTGTTGCAGCCACACAAACACAACTCCAGTTCCTCAGCGGCCACTGCCACACCAAGCCCTGAAAACTGTGAGTGAAAACGCCCACATTCACAAACCCGGAGCATGCGCTCTAGGGGTTCTGAACGTGAGCAAAACCACACACATTCACAAACCCGGAGCACGCGCTCTAGGGGTTCTGAACGTGTGCAAAACCACACACATTCACAAACCCGGAGCACGCGCTTTAGGGGTTGTGAATAAACAACCAAGGACTGAAAACTCCTGCAATGCCGAGGTGTTGCAGCCACACAAACACAACTCCAGTTCCTCAGCGGTCACTGGCACACCAAGCCCTGAGAACTGTGAGCCAAAACCACACACATTCACAAACCCGGAGCATGCGCTCTAGGGGTTCTGAACGTGCGCAAAACCACACACATTCACAAACCCGGAGCACGCGCTCTAGGGGTTCTGAACGTGCGCAAAACCACACACATTCACAAACCCGGAGCACGCGCTCTAAGGGTTCTGAACGTGCGCAAAACCACACACATTCACAAACCCGGAGCACGCGGGGGTAGGCCCTGATGATTATGTCCAGTTACGTTTAGAGAGCCGTAATTTAACTAACCCCTTGTTTTCGGTCAGAAGAACTAGGGACGAGCTGTCTGCTGAGGATTTTTTAAACCAGACCTCAAAGCTGTTCCAGAGTAATAGAGAGTTACACCTCAATGGAACATTGCGCCTCATTGTGACAGTTGTAAGAAACAGGGGTGGGGGCGCTCGTAGAGTGTTAAATTCTATCCTTAGTAGTCAAATTATTCATAAAAAGACCATGCTTAGTAGACCTGGCTTACACAGGTACCAATCTGTGTTTTGTGGGCGGGCTCTTGGCCGTCCTGTCCGATCGTAAACCTACGGACGCCGAATTGTTAGAGGGGGCGAGAAAGCTTCATGAGAAACTGGGGTGGTCAGATCCAAAAAAGGTTACAGTCAGCGACGTAGCGATGTTTGAACAGCGTTTAGGAGTTAACATCCAGGTGGTGCTGTATCCGGCGAAAGGCGGCTGGGGCTTTTTTAAAACGGGGGCCCAGTGTACCCCAAGACTTATTTTATCCTGTTGCACGATGAGCATTACTATGGGGTTCTGGATGTGAAAAAGTTGTTTGGAGTGAAGAATGATTGTGAGTTTTGCCGCACCGTGTACAGGCACGACCACTCTTGCAGGTATCGTTGCCGCCTCTGCTTGAGTGGAGCGTGCTCAGACAGCGTGGGCGTGCCGCTGCGGTGTCCTAGCTGTAGACTATTTTGTCGATCCAAAGAGTTCTTAGTCAGACACACAGACTGCACGTCAAAAACAAGTCGAATGCCTGTCTAAAGCTAATATCATCTAATAAACCATCTTGTTAGTCTTTAAAGTGCTACATTGTCCTGCATTTTGCTTCAGCTACCCCAGACTAACACGGCTACATTTCTATCACTGTCTAAAGCTTTGTGTGAGTGTCAGTCTTACGTGGACAAGCGGCACCGCTGTAAAGGCGGCGCTGTAAGCAGTGTAAGGGTTTGCTTGTTGGCAACGTAGACAGTCATCTCTGTTTCATGGACAGCCTTAGAAAGCCCGAATCCTCAGAAAAGTATATTATTTTTATGAATTTGAATGCACACAGGAGACGGGGTTGCACACTCCAATTACATTTTTGCTATGGCCCTAAAGCCAGAAAAATCGTGGGAATGTAAGGGTAGCGAGTGTCTTTCTATGTTCGTTAAGACCTTTATTGGCAAAGAGTTCCATGACTACACATTCATAGCACAATTCCAAAGGTTACCATACGTACTTCGTCGTTAGACAGCTACTGAAGGAAAAGATGTGCCTAGAACTGATCACTCAGGGTAGTAAACTGTTTGTGAAAGTTAAGGCCCTGGGCATTCGTTTTATAGACTCTTGAAACTTCTTGCCCATGAAGCTTAGCAAGCTACCGCAGGCGATGGGGTTGGAAGGGTGCAAAGGGTATTTTCCACAGTTTTTTAACATTTTAGAAAACCAAAATTACGTGGGGCCTATGCCCGGTGTGGGACACTATGGTGTAGACAGCATGATGCCCAGGGAAAAAGCAGAGTTTCTCGACTGGTTTCGGGACCACAGCTCTGAGACGTTTGACTTGCAGAAAGAGCTCACGTATTACTGTCAACAGGATGTTAAAATGTTGAGACAGGCTTGTATTCTATATAGAAAAGAGATTATGAAAATGACAGAGATGGGGGGTGTAGCAGAGAGAGGCCCTGGTAAATTCACCGAGATAAACCTGTATATCGATCCTTTCCAGTACATCACGCTGGCCTCCGTCTGCATGGCGATGTACTGGTTTATGTTTTTGGAGCCTAACACAGTAGCTCTTCTCCCTCCAGACAATTACCACCAGCAGAAAAAAAGAGATTTGACCCCATCTATTCAGTGGCTGCTGTATACCGCTTACAAAGAAAATATACAAATACGGCATGCTTTACAGGGTGGAGAACTACAGGTAGGCCCCTACTTTTAGACGGTTATGCCAATGTTGACGGGGTACGCACGGCCTTTGAGTTTAACGGGTGTTTTTTCCAGGGCTGTGTCACCTGTTATTGTGAAAAAGCACAAAACCCTATGACTCCGCGGGTATGCTCCGCCAGATACAAGGCAAGCCAGTGTTCACCTGGTTGGTTGTGAGGGTGCGTGTTGACCACCAAACCGAGGGGTCTCTGAGAACCTGCCACCAGGGAGCCAATCACAAGGGAACACATCCAAGAAATTCTCTTTTGTATAAGGGTCTGTTGATAGGACACGTGAGAGCTGCACGTGTCCATCTTCACATGGAATCAAACAGAACGTTTCTCCTCTGACTTATCTCTATGACGTTGTCAAACCCCATACGCGATCCTATTGATGGTGACCGTCGAAGCCTTCCCAAAGCGTATTTCTGCTCTGAGGTTCCCTATTTTAATCAGCGAATAGTGGTCGGCGCATTCCTGGTCAGGAGAGAGATGGAAGGCAAACAAGGTGTAACCCCGTGCAAACTCCTCACGGTCAATTAACAGAGAACGATCTTTCATGTGTTTGCCTGCTGTCTGTACCAGATTCATGTATTCTCTCTCTCAGCGCCCGGCCTCAAAGTCTGGTTGCAGAGGTTTGGTTGGTATCTGTTCACCGTCCACATACAGGGCCACAAAATTAATATCATGTTTAAAATGAAAGGGGTTTTTAGCGTAACTTCCGCTGAAGGCGTCATTATCCACAAACCCTAGGACAAGTCTTTTGGGTAACTGTCCCAAGAACAAGTTCTCCTGGTTACTGACCCGGCTGCCGGCGGGGATGCTAAACACTTTCATTCCCACACGGTCCACAGGGTATTTAGCATTAGCGGTAAGCAGGGCCTCTGCATGCCCCAGACGGACGCCCGGGGCCACCCGCACTTTCTTCGTTGGACACCGAGGGGCCAGGCCAGCCCCTGGGCCCAGCTGAGCCCACGGGACCCATCCCCAAGGACACTGGGGCTAAACGTGTGTCAGGCCCAGGCGGGGCTCTGCCGGACACACACACCGGTGTGAGGCTGAACCAGCTGCCCGTCCCATCATTTTTCTGCAGCTCATGGAAACTGCCCCCCAAGCTCTGCCTGGTGCCGGCGCTGCGCTCTTGTTCCATGAACGCCAATGGGTGGGGCCCGCCAGATCTCTGGGCTGCACGTCCCAACTGGGGCCCGTCCTGCGGCCAGCCGGGCAGAGACACGGTGCTGGGCTCCCCTGGGCGTCCACAGAGGGCCCCGGCTCCTGGGCTGAGCACATGCATCGAGCGGGGCGGGGGGGGGAGTCACCTTGTTACACGGCTGTGGGACGAGGCTGTTCGTGGCGCTCCTCACTCACCAGCCAGCATGAGGAATGGGGGGGACCAAACTCCACAGGCCTGGGGGTCCCACACAGCACCAGCTTGGGACCCCCCTTTCTTTCCCCGGCCAGACTGCTCCCCAAGCGGGAATGGGCAGGCGGGTGTTGGGCTGCTTCCTGCAGCGTCCTCCCCTCCAGCTCTTCCTCCTGGTACCCGCTGGGCTTGCTCCTCCCAGAGCCTCTGCCCTCCCTCTGCCTCTCGGCTCCCTGCGCCCAACAACCTGCAGAGGGGCCTCTTCAGAGCCGGTCTGCGCTGGCCCCTCACCTGGCCCCAGGTGTCCCAGGCAGCCTGCGCTCACTGGGCTCTGCAAACCCAGCAATTAACTTGATTGTCCTGATTGCTTCTGGCCAGGTCCCAGATTACAGAGGGGTAACGGGGGAATGGAGGTGCTGGATTCCGTGCAGTGGGGTGGAGACGAGGGGCAGGAGTTTCTTTGGGGTGTCCCTGACTCACTTGCTGTCGTCCAGTCTGGCTGGGTTAGGGGGTGGGGAGGAAGCCGGCTGCATGGGGGGGAAGCGAGTCTGTGCCAGGAGGACTATTTGCATGATCACGTCACACACAGTTTACAGAGCGGTTAATGGCTTACCGGGCACAGGGGAAGATTCTTTTCACAGAAGTTTTTGGAGCGTTGCCGAGATCTAAAACAATTTTTTAACTCCTGTGTGACTCATTAATACCCGGTCAATTGCATTGAGGCCAGATCTGTGCTACACGGTAGAGTTCTGGCTCTTCTGAGTCCCAAGTAGCAAGTCCTGGGTGTGATGCTCATGTTGTAGCATGAACCCGCATCTGCAATTCTTTGGAACATGCCTCTGTCTACAGCCCCTGAAGCCCGGTGTAAATTTGTTCTGGGGCTTCTGCTCTTTGAGTTGGTGACACTCACACGGTGAAAGTTTCAAACCAGGAGAACTTGTATTTGTTTTTACAGGTCTGTGTCACTTGCTCTTGTGAAGCAGGGACCCTAAACAGCCCCCAGAGAAACTGTGTACGCCGGAGTGAATGCCTTTTACTCTCCTATCCACTGTCAGTGTTAGAGAAAACAACCAATGGTCTGGTAGCACTTTACAGACTAACAACACATGTAGCTGGTGTCATGAGCTGTCGTGGGCACAGCCCACTTCTTCAGACGATCCACGCGTGTCGTTAGTCTACAAAGTGCTACCAGACCATTGGTTGGTTTTTTCTGTACTGACTAACTCAGCTGCCCCCTGACGTATGTTAGGAGAAAGCCTTGCTTTCCTATGCAGAGCCCCGGCCCCGGGGCCGGACGAAGGAGGCAGCCCAGCGGCAATACAAGACTTCGAGCATTGTTGAAACTTTCGCTGAGTTTGTTAAAATTGTAACCCCCTCTGGCTTCTCACAGGTTTACAAGAAGCTGTTTTGTTAAACTTTGTTGTCTCTGCTCGCTCTTTCCTTATCTCACCCCGGACCCTCCGCCCCCCCGCGGCTCCATATCCTTGTGCAAAGACCCGTCCCTTCTTGAGCAAAGAACCAATAAACTAATTGTAGCTGATGTAACGATGTGTGAGACTTAAAAACAACAAATGCTTTATGGACTAACACTTTATAGACTAACAGCACATGGAGATGGTACCAGGAGCTCTCGTGGGCACAGCCCCCTTCTTCAGATAAGACTTGTACTGTTGATAGTTCTTTGGAAGCCACTGTCCAGCCCTCCCCAATGCATTGCAAATAAACCTGATTAGTATTGTCTGTGTGGCTGAATTCTCGGGAAAAGAACTCCTCTGTTTACCAAGTAAATATTGTGTTACTATTTGCAAGGACAGCATGGCTATTTCTGGTTGCCCCATAGATTTCTTTAGAATCTGAAACCTGAACTATGTGTGGATTATAGAGCCAGTCCCCGGCTTACGAACGGGCTATGTTCCGAACACCTTGTCATTACTCGATTTGGTCATAAATCGGAAATTCCCTTAAACACGCTGCCTGCGCTGTTCAAAAAAACTTAATGTACACGGTTCTCAACTAAAAAATGTTATAATGGGGTTAATGGGAAGTTGGTTGTAAGTACGGATGGTCGTAAGTTGGTGTGTTCGTACGTCGGGAACTGGCCGTATGCATTTTGGTGTGTTTACTAGCTTGAGCTGTTAGAAAGGACGATGATACATGAACTCCAAGGGTCTGTTAATTTTCTTTTTTCTTTGATTTTATATTAAATATCATAAGCATTGTCCCTTGTTAACTTTCCCTTGCTTTAATATATTTGCTTCCACATCTATGGACTGTTTCTGTGTGTGTGTGTGTGTGTGTGTGTGTGTGTGTGTGTGTGGTGGTGCACATCCACACACTCCCTCAGGGCATATCTACACTACAAAGTTAATTCTAAATAACAGCTGTTATTTCGAATTAACTTTAATAGCGACTACACAACCAAACCGCTATTTTAAAATAAATTCAAACTAGCGGAGCCCTTATTTCGAATTTGGTAAACCTCATTCTACAAGTAACACCAAATTCAAAACAGCTATTTGGAATGCAGTGCTGTGTAGACACTTAATTCGAAATAGGGGGACTCCAGCCCTTCTCAGGGAGCCCTGGTGGCCACTCTGGGCACAACCAGGAAAACTTACTCTCCTCTCCCCCAGCTCTGGAGCCATTAAAGGGGTAGACAGTGGCCTCAAAACATAAGCCAGCAAGCCACTGGCAGCCAGCCCTCCACCACTCCCCAGGAGCAGTCTGCCAGCTCCCAGGAGCTTGACAGGGGCTGGAGAAGGCGGGCGCCTTCCTTATCCAGGGTGGAGATCAAGGACCTTATTCAGGTTTGGGGAGATGCCCCCAACATCCATGATCTCCACACTAGACGGAGGAACACGCCCGTCTATGGCAGGAGAGCTGCCAGCCTGGCCACCAAAGGCCACATGCGAACCCCGGAGCAGGTTAGCAATGAAAGTCAGGTTGGTCCAGGGAGACCCCCAACCCTGAGCCCTGAGTTTCCTCTCCCCCTTCTTCCCCTTGCTTCCCCCTTCCAGCTCCCTCCTCCCAGGTTTTCCCCTCCCCTCTCCCACCCTCTCTTACCTCCTCTTCCCAGTCTCCCCAGAGGTTCATCCTCCCCCCTCCCAGTTTTGTTCTATAAACCCAGTTTCCATTTTTGACATCAGGAAGGGGGGCCAGGAAGGGGGGCTAGGGAGGGGTGAGAGGAAGGATGTGAGGGAGGAATGGGGCATGAGCCCCTGGTGGGGAGGGTCAGGGAGGCTCTGAAGGCTCCTCAGGGTGGACACTCTCCCTCAGGGCCTCCTGGATCCTGACAGCCCCCCAGTGGACCCCCGGATGGCAGCCTGCAGCAAGTGCAGCCGGGCTGATGGCAACGACCCCAGGACACACACCAGTGTGCCCAGGGGCAGTTCTGGCTCCATGTGGCCGAGTGCTTTGTTGTCCCGAGTGCGGGCACTCAGGGCACTCCAAGCCAGGACTGCTTTGCTGTCCCCCATCGAATTAGACAAGCAAGCGGGGAACCCTGAGAACTGTCTGTCCGGGGTGGGGGTCGGGTCCCTTTAAGCACGGAGCTCAGTTAGCCTCCAGCAGCAGCCCCTGCCGGCATTGGTTCCGGCCAGCCCTAACTTCGGTTCAGGGTCCTCTCAGTGTGGACGCGCTAGTTTGAAATAGCAAAACGCTATTTCAAAATAGTTCATTCAAATTAAGCTAATTCGAAATAACCCATCTACACACAAACTATTTCGAATTAAGTTAATTTGAAATAGCGCTGTACTGTAGACATACCCCCGTCTTGCCCTCTCCTGGTGTTCTTCCTTGTCTCTCTCGCTCCTCTCACCTTTACCCCAGCTGAATTACTGTCCCCATCAAACATGGACCCCCGATTTCCAGTATGAATTGATCTCGCTTCAACTTCCAGTCAATGGCTGGCGTTGGACCTTTCTCTGCTAGACCGAGGGGCGCTTGTTCTGTGCTTGTTCCCTGTGAACGTGCTCAGAGTGTGCTCCAATCCCTTTCCCTTGTTTAGCAATGCAGCCGGAGCCATGCGACTCTACCGCTCAGTAAGGCCGGTTTGCTAATCCTGGAATCATGCCCGTGGCCAGGGGAGAGATTTCACAGGTTGTGTGCACCAGGACACCTGGTTTGTGAGTCTCACTGCGAACACTCTGCTTCGCAGGGTGCAGCAGAGGGTCCGGAGGGAATTTTTAGTTTCAGATGTCCCCCAAGACGAGCTATGGAGCAAACACCCGAGGCCACAAGAAGAAAGCAGATGGGTAAGAGAAGAACGGAAGGAGCCGGTTGTGTTGCCAGCAAAGAGCAGAAGGCAGAAGTGGATGGATAAATGACGGTTTCAGCAGGAGAAGCAAAGCTGTCTCAGTTCAGGTAAGTCATAGGGACTTATGCCAGGTAATATTTTAATTAGGGTTGAGAAGAAACAAATGAGGTTAATGGGTAGACAGAGACCTGGTCTATTCTGCGAACGTATCAGTATAACTATGTCTTGGAGATTGCGTTCACCTGTCTGTCTGCGCGGCCGTTTGTGTCTCTGTGTGAGTCCATTTGTTCAAGAACTCACAAACAGAAGGAGCTGGGGCCATCCAGGCTGGGATGCAGCTTCCTCGTCTCCGAACAGGGACAGTGTTTGGCTGTGCCAGGAAAACAGGCAGTGCCTAGAATGGGATTGTTTTCCGTCACATGGAAGGGGAGGGGGCTGGTCGGAGAACAGTTATACTACAGAGTGACCACTGGGGGGGTGGCTTCAGCAGGTAGAAACTGGCCAGCCTGGGTCCAGCCCCCTCGGTAAGCGTCCAGTGACCAGCCTTCCGCCCATCCCCAATCACACAACCAGACGGTCACTGCTTTGCAAGGAGCAGGTTTAATGCGGGTCAGAGAGCCCAGAGGACGGCAGCAAGAGGGGGAAATAATTCAGAAAATGAAGAAACCCACAACAAATATCAGCGAATTCCAATGAAGGGAAGGATTTGCCAATATTAGACCAAATGCACAATGGTAGAAAGGTAAAATGGGCTTTGGGGGCAGTAGAGGGTGGGGGTGGGGAAGGGGCGGCTATACTGTATAATGGGCACTAGGGCAGGAGATGTCAGCGGTCATATAGAAGGGGCTATTGCATGTCATAGGGAGGAAAAATTAACTGGATGATTCAGCTAATTCCCTTGCGCCAGGAGGCAGCAGCCTAATTCTGGGTAATCAAGCTCTCCTCGAGATGCGTGGGGCGATTCTGCTGGTCGCAGCCAATGACGATTTTTCTGGAGCTACTGGATGCCCGGTAGTTGGGGTTACTAAAGGGCTTCCCCCCATGCGAGGTGCAGGTAGTGACCTTGAAGTCCTGGGTGCTCAGGCGCAAGTGCCTCCCGGTTTTGGTGATGTAATCCTTGCCCCCCGTGTCAGTGCAGATGGCTGCAATTTGGTGATCGGGTGCGTGGATGAAGGTGTTCTTTTCCTTCCAGACTTTTTTCCCTGGATTTGGGTCCTCTTTCCTGAGGTCTTCCATCAAGTGGCGCATGCGCCTGTTGCAGTAGCGATCATCACCACGGGTAGTACTGGGATCAACATGCTGCCACTGGAACTTCACGTGCAGCTCTAGGCTATTGGAGGCTCTCAACAGCAGCAGCGCCATGGCAAGCAGCAGCAGCAGGGAGGCGGCTCTCAGCCCCATGGTGCCTGCTGGAGGGTCCTGTGGACACAGGGAGAGACGGGAACCTCAGAGCTGCCGTACGGTGCAGAGAGGCTTTCAACCACACTCTAATGACTATGTAGAATGGAAACCACTTCAACTCCAAGCCCCACTCCCTGCCCGAGCCCCAAGCCCCCACAAACCTGCAGCTCCCTCCTGCACCTCACCCCCCCTCCCCAGCCAAAGCCTGCCCTGCTGGCCAGAGTCCTCACCCCAGCTCCCCGCTCCGGCCGGCAGTCCCCTCCTGCACCCCGAACACTCATTTCTCGGGGAGCGGGGCAGGCAGGGCCTTCCCCCTCACAAGCTAGCACCTGGGTTCTGACCATGGCCCAGACCAGAGTGTCTGGCAGCGGGTCCAAACCTCACAGTCCGAGATTTAGGGACACCCAGTACATGGGGTTCCATCTCAGACTATCCTCGCTAATAGCCACTGAGGGACCGAGTCCCCAGCAACTTGTCTTGATTAGTTTTGTAAGAATTTCAGACCAGCCAGATGGGGTCAGAGCAAAGGCCCGTCCAGCCCCGGGACCTGTCTGCCCACAGGGGCCAGTGCCAGGAGGAAGTGGAGAGAGAAAATAATTATCTAGTGATCCCTCCCTTGTCGCCCATTCCCAGCCTCTGACACACAGAGACCAGGGACACCTCCCTGCCCAACAGCCTGTTACCTGCCAGCCCTGTGCACTTGGGGCCCAGGCAGTGACACTCAGGGAAACCATTCCCCTCCCCCCAGGCCACTGCTAGAATCACAGACAGCAGGGAACAGGCTGGGGAAGACCCAGCTACACTAATTAAGGACACACCCCAGCCTCATCTGCATGCACAGAGTGACCTCCCCACTAGCAGACAGGCGGAGACCAGCTCTTCTGGAGCAGGGACGGCACTGAACTCCGGGATAGCGAAAGGGGAGAAGCACGGCATGATGGGAAATCTCTGCTCCAGATGCTAATGAACCCAGGCCGGCTCTCCCCCTCCCCCCCCCCCCCATCAGAACAATTCTAGACTGGATCCTATTGGCCCCCACAGCACTGAGCCTGCCCCGTTGCATTGTGAGCTCCTTCCTGGGGCACCCCTGCAGCCGGGCGTGACCAGTCTACACGGGGTATGTCTACACTACAAAGTTAATTTGAACCAACTCCTTAGTTCGAATTAACTGTTACTCCTCATGGAATGAGGAGTAACAGTTAATTCGAACTAAGGAGTTAGTTCAAATTAATGTTTAACTGCCGTGTGTAGCCGCGGGCAATTAGTTTGGACTAAGGGGGATTTAAAAATGGCGGTGCCCGGGAACATGCAAATGAAGCCCAGGATATTTAAATCCCCAGCTTCATTTGCAACTCCGGTTGCCCTCATTTGTGTACCTAGCTTGAACTAACGAGCTAGTGTAGACATATCCTTAGTGTCTTGGGAACGGGATGAAAAGCAAGCCATGTCCCAGAGTGCAGGGCTGCCGCCCTCCCCCACCCTCCTGAAATTCCTCCCTGGTCTTAGGTGAATGGCGCCTGGTCCCAGGGACTGTTCCTGTTCAATTTATCAATTTGGTCCAAAGCCCCCAGTACTGACACCTCATTCTGGGACAATTCCTCAGATGTGTCACCTCACAAAGAATGACTCAGGTTTGGGAATCTCCCTCACATCCTCAGCTGCAACCACCAATGCAAAGAGTTTCGCAGGGTATGTCTACACTACCCTCCTAATTCGAATTAGTGTAGACATACCCTCAGTGATAGGGGCCTTCTCTCTCACAAATCACTCAGAAAAGTTAATGTCTGCAGGTCCCCAGGGCCGGATGAAAGGCACCTCGCATACTTCAGGAGCCAAGAGAGGGGGTGTCTGAGCCTTTAGCTCTCATATTTGACAAGTCATGGGAGTTGGCAGAGATTCCAGAAGACCGGAAAAGGGCAAATCTAGTGCCCATCTATAAACAGAGAAGTAAGAACAACCCAGGAAACTACAGACCAGTTTAACATCTGTGCCAGGGCCCGACTTTGTAACTTCTCCCAGTGCATGCACCAGTCTCTCTTGTAACCCAGAAGTTGCTGTGTCTGCCAGCTGGAGCCCTGAGCTGCGATTTGAGGGGACCTTCCAGAGGCCGGTGCCCAAATCCCACAGGAGATCCCCTAACTCCCTTGGACCCTTGGCAAGCCTCAGCAGGAGGGCCCTCAGCCAGAGCAGCCCAGGTGCTGGGCTCCGGGGAGTCAGCATGTCCCCCAAGGGCTGCCAGTCGGGGGCTGGCCCCGCTCTGCCCAGCTCTGGAGGCTGAGAGTCGCCCGGTGGCTCTGTCAGCGCAGCCCCTGCTCCGTTCCCTGGGAGAGGGGCACTTTGCAAAGAGCAGACAGACCCAGCTGGGAGCCTCCCTCCTGCATGGACTGGCCCAGCCCCCCCAAATCCCGCTCTGCACTGAGAACCTTTGCAGCCCGCAGATAAGAGCCCAGCAGCTGGGAACTCCTGCCCCAGGGCTCAGAGCCACCCTGTGGGGTCAGCTGAGCCCTCTGCTCCCACTGTCGGGTAACATGGTCAGTCCTGACTCCCAGCCCCCTGCTCTAACCACTAGACCCCACTCCTCTCCTCTAGACCTCCTGACCCCCTGCAGGGTTGTTCACTCACCGAGTGCGGGGCTGGGCTCTGGCCGGGGAGGCGGCTGTGGGGCCCTGCAGAGGTGGAAGCGTCTGAGCCTCCTCCTGCTCCAGGGCCGGTTATATGGGGCTGGGCTGGGTAGGCAGCCTGCAGGATACAGGATCTGGCACCCGGCCCACAGAGCCGGTGACGAGCAGTTCCTAGGAACAGGAGGTGGGAGGAGACAGCCAGTGGGGGCGGGGTGAAGGAGGAGGCCCCCCCGGGGTATGGGGCTAAGGGGGGTCAGGGCAGGGCAGCCCCAGGCCTGGGGGTCCGGAGAAGGAGCCGGGCTGCTGGATTCGCCCTCCCAGCCGGAGGCTGCAGCGAGTGTCCTGGCCGGGCCCCCCCGGGGAGACGTGACGCTGCAGTTTGGAGTCGGGCAAACGCGCCCCCATCTCCCCGGGTGGCTTCCCGCAGTCGGGCGGGGGGGCAGAGCCCCTGGGAGACATGAGCCGCTCCCGCCTGGGGCGCTGGGATTGCCCTGGCCAGGGCTGGCCCCTGTCCACACCCGCAGCCCAGCCCAGAGCCGGGGCAGGGCCACACGCCCCCAGGGCCCGGCTGAGCATGTCCAGCGCAGCGCGGTCGGCAACGGGCCGGTTGCTTCCTAGCGGCCGCAGGGACACACGAGCCCCGCAGGCCTCACTGAACAGGGCTCCGGCTGCTGCCTCTTTTCCTGCTGTCCTTGGCAGCTGAAGGCAGCTTCAGGTCCCTGCACACGCCCAGGCCACACGGGTCGCGCCGCAGTTTCATGTCCCAATTCCTTGTTCAGTTCACTGTGAGACGCGGCGTTTGGGGAATGGCCAGAGAGCCCCAGTTGGGTTCCCACTGAGCCGAGTTTGGATCGAGAGACAGGAGTCGCAGGGCGTCAGTGCAACCCAGCTGCTGTCCACCTGGGCGTGGGCCGGCTGCAGGGCTGTGGGCAGAGACAGGCTTGGGGGAGCACTGGTTTGGGGGAGACGTGCCGGGGAGGGGCCCAGAGGCAGCGGCGGACATATGGCAGGGTGAGCGGAGGACCCTGCGCTTCAAGGGGACGCACGCATGCGCCATGTCAAAGGAGGGGCCTCACAAAATTGTGCTGCCCTGGGCCCCACAAAACCCTCATCCGCCCCTTCCGAGAGCGTGTGGGCAGAGACAGGCCCTGGAAGACACGCCATGGTGTGTCCACAGTACAGCGGTTTGGCGGGAAAATGGCCATTTTTCCGACAAACCTTGAAAGACGTCCACACTGCACGCGTGGGCTTCCCAAAAAAAAATGGCAAGCGCCAAGGGGTTTCCTGGCGTTGGCAAAGCTCTTTCTACGAGGAAGAAGCCCGTTTGCGGAAGAGCTCTGCCGGAAAGAGGCGTGTGGGCGGGGAAGAGGGAGTTCTTGGGAAAGAAGAGGGAAGAGGAAAAAGCCCAGGGGCCCTGCTGGCCGCTCTGTCTACAACAATAACAGCTGGCCTGTGAGAGAGCGTTGTCCTTTCTCCAGGCGCGTTGGCCGGGTGGGCGCTCTCCGTGGGAAGAGCAGGTCCCTTTCTCCAGGCGCGTTGGCCGGGTGGACGCTCTCCGTGGGAAGAGCAGGTCCCTTTCTTCACGCGCGTTGGCCGGGTGGGCGCTCTCCGTGGGAAGAGCAGGTCCCTTTCTCCAGCCGCATTGGCCGGGTGGGCGCTCTCCGTGGGAAGAGCAGGTCCCTTTCCCCACGCGCGTTGGCCGGGTGGGCGCTCTCCGTGGGAAGAGCAGGTCCCATTCTCCACGCGCGTTGGCCGGGTGGGTGCTCTCCGTGGGAAGAGCAGGTCCCTTTCTCCACGCACGTTGGCCGGGTGGGCGCTCGGGCGCTCTCTGTCGGAAGAGCAGGTCCCTTTCTCCACGCGCGTTGGCCGGGTGGGCGCTCGGGCGCTCTCCGTCGGAAGAGCAGGTCCCTTTCTCCACGCGCGTTGGCCGGGTGGGCGCTCTCCGTCGGAAGAGCAGGTCCCTTTCTCCACGCGCGTTGGCCGGGTGGGCGCTCTCCGTCGGAAGAGCAGGTCCCTTTCTCCATGCACGTTGGCTGCGTGGGCGCTCTCCGTCGGAAGAGCGGGTCCCTTTCTCCGCGCGCGTTGGCCGGGTGGGCGCTCTCCGTCGGAAGAGCGGGTCCCTTTCTCCATGCACGTTGGCTGCGTGGGCGCTCTCCGTCGGAAGAGCAGATCCCTTTCTCCATGCACGTTGGCTGCGTGGGCGCTCTCCGTCGGAAGAGCGGGTCCCTTTCTCCATGCACGTTGGCCGGGTGGACGCTCTCCGTCGGAAGAGCGGGTCCCTTTCTCCAGGCGCGTTGGCTGCGTGGGCGCTCTCCGTCGGAAGAGCGGGTCCCTTTCTCCATGCACGTTGGCTGCGTGGGCGCTCTCCGTCGGAAGAGCGGGTCCCTTTCTCCATGCACGTTGGCTGCGTGGGCGCTCTCCGTTGGAAGAGCAGGTCCCTTTCTCCATGCACGTTGGCTGCGTGGGCGCTCTCCGTCGGAAGAGCGGGTCCCTTTCTCCATGCACGTTGGCTGCGTGGGCGCTCTCTGTCGGAAGAGCGGGTCCCTTTCTCCATGCACGTTGGCCGGGTGGACGCTCTCCGTCGGAAGACTTTTTTCAGACGATCAGGGCGCTGGGCAGGGTTTCGCTCGGGTCTTTCTGGAATTTCAGTGTGCTGAGCCCCGCCTCTTCCATGCTAATCGCCACCTTTGCCATGGGATGGAGCCGGCCGAGGGACTGAACCGCACTCTGAGCTCATGGCCATTTCTCGTTGGACGTCGAGGGGCCAGGCCAGCCCCTGGGCCAGCTGAGCCCACGGGACCCATCCCCAAGGACAGTGGGGCTAAACGTGTGTCAGGCCCAGGCGGGGCTCTGCCGGACACACACACCGGTGTGAGGCTGAACCAGCTGCCTGTCCCATCATTTTTCTGCAGCTCATGGAAACTGCCCCCCCAGCTCTGCCTGGTGCTGGCGCTGCGCTCTTGTGCCATGAACGCCAATGGGTGGGGCCCACCGGATCTCTGGGCTGCACGTCCCAACTGGGGCCCGCCCTGCGGCCAGCCGGGGAGAGACACGGTGCTGGGCTCCCCTGGGCGTCCACAGAGGGCCCCGGCTCCTGGGCTGAGCACAGGCATCGAGCGGGGCGGGGGGGGAGTCACCTTGTTACGCGGCTGTGGGATGAGGCTGTTCGTGGCGCTCCTCACTCACCAGCCAGCATGAGGAATGGGGGGGACCAAACTCCACAGGCCCGGGGGTCCCACAAACCAGCCTGGGACCCCCCTTTCTTTCCCCGGCCAGGCTTCTCCCCAAGTGGGAATGAGCAGGCGGGTGTTGGGCTGCTTCCTGCAGCGTCCTCCCCTCCGGCTCTTCCTCCTGGTACCCGCTGGGCTTGCTCCTCCCAGAGCCTCTGCCCTCCCTCTGCCTCTCGGCTCCCTGCGCCCAACGACCTGCAGAGGGGCCTCTTCAGAGCCGGTCTGCGCTGGCCGCTCACCTGGCCCCAGGTGTCCCAAGCAGCCTGCGCTCACTGGGCTCTGCAAACCCAGCAATTAACTTGATTGCCCTGATTGCTTCTGGCCAGGTCCCAGATTACAGAGGGGTAACGGGGGAAGGGGGGTGCTGGATTCTGTGCAGTGGGGTGGAGACGAGGGGCAGGAGTTTCTTTGGGGTGTCCCTGACTCACTTGCTGTCGTCCGGTCTGGCTGGGTTAGGGGGTGGGGAGGAAGCCGGCTGCATGGGGGGGAAGCGAGTCTGTGCCAGGAGGACTATTTGCATGATCACGTCACACACAGTTTACAGAGCGGTTAATGGCTTACGGGGCGCAGGGGAAGATTCTTTTCAGAGAAGTTTTTGGAGCGTTGCCGAGATCTAAAACAATTTTTTAACTCCTGTGTGACTCACTAATACCCGGTCAATTGCATTGAGGCCGGATCTGTGCTTCGCGGTAGAGTTCTGGCTCTTCTGAGTCCCAAGTAGCAAGTCCTGGGTGTGATGCTCGTGTTGTAGGATGAACCCGCATCTGCAATTCTTTGGAACATGCCTCTGTCTACAGCCCCTGAAGCCCGGTGTGAATTTGTTCTGGGGCTTCTGCTCTTTGAGTTGGTGACACTCACACGGTGACAGTTTCAAACCAGCAGAACTTGTATGTGTTTTTACAGGTCTGTGTCACTTGCTCTTGTGAAGCAGGGACCCTAAACAGTCGCCTGAGAAACTGTGCGCGCCGGAGTGAATGCCTTTTACTCTCCTTTCCACTGTCAGTGTTAGAGAAAACAACCAATGGTCTGGTAGCACTTTACAGACTAACAACACATGTAGCTGGTGTTATGAGCTGTCGTGGGCACAGCCCACTTCTTCAGACGATCCACGCGTGTCGTTAGTCTACAAAGTGCTACCAGACCATTGGTTGGTTTTTTCTGTACTGACTAACTCAGCTGCCCCCTGACGTACGTTAGGAGAAAGCCTTGCTTTCCTATGCAGAGCCCCGGGGCCGGACGAAGGAGGCAGCCCAGCGGCAATACAAGACTTTGAGCATTGTTGAAACTTTCGCTGAGTTTGTTAAAATTGTAACCCCCTCTGGCTTCTCACAGGTTTACAAGAAGCTGATTTGTTAAACCTTGTTGTCTCTGCTCGCTCTTTCCTTATCTCACCCTGGACCCTCCGCCTCCCCCTCCTACGGCTCCATATCCTTGTGCAAAGACCCATCCCTTCTTGAGCAAAGAACCAATAAACTAATTGTAGCTGGTGTAACGATGTGTGACACTTAAAAACAACAAATGCTTTATGGACTAACACTTTATAGACTAACAGCACATGGAGATGGTACCAGGAGCTCTCGTGGGCACAGCCCCCTTCTTCAGATAAGACTTGTACTGTTGATAGTTCTTTGGAAGCCGCTGTCCAGCCCTCCCCAATGCATTGCAAATAAAGCTCATTAGTATTATCTGTGTGGCTGAATTCTCGGGGAAAGAACTCCTCTGCTTACCAAGTAAATATTGTGTTACTATTTTCAAGGACAGCCTGGCTATTTCTGGTTGCCCCATAGATTTCTTTAGAATCTGAAACCTGAACTATGTGTGGATAATAGAGCAACTCCCCGGCTTACGAACGGGCTATGTTCCAAACATCTGATCGCAACTCGATTTGGTCGTAAGTTGGAAATTCCCTTAAACACGCTGCCTGAGCAGTTTGAAAAACTTAATGTACACGGTTCTCAACTAAAAAATGTTATAACGGGGTTAATGGAGGTTGGTTGTAGGTACGGATGGTCGTAAGTTGGTGTGTTCGTACGTCGGGAACTGGCTGTCTGCATTTTGGTGTGTTTACTAGCTTGAGCTGTTAGAAAGGACGATGATACATGAACTCCAAGGGTCTGTTAATTTTCTTTTTTCTTTGATTTTATATTAAATATAATAAGCATTGCCCCTTGTTACTATTCCCTTGCTTTAATATATTTTCTTCCACACCTATGGACTATTTAAATGTGTGTGCGTGTGTGTGTTTGTACTGGTGGTGCACATCCACACACTCCCTCAATACTGCATAGAAGACAATTCAACCCACCCAAGGATGGAAGACGCTAGAGGGACCTCTGCTGGGAACAGAGATTTACTTGGTCTCTGTCTTGTGCCCATCTGGCCAGACCCTGCCACCCTGAGCAGCAGCCGCAGAACTTCCGGATGCCCAAAGCCGCCTTCCTGGGACTCTCTTCAGGCTCGCTCCTGCTGTGTGGCACAGACACCCCCACGAGCTGCCCTCTTGGGAGAGACGTGCCTGGCGTGTGCCTTGTGGACGCGGGGAACGCCAGTCTGCTACCAGCTGGGGGCAGAGACATTCACCATGAATGCAGATGTGCAGGGCCTTTCATCCCGCCCTCCTACAAAGGACAGTGCCTCTGGGGAACGTGGCTGGCAGGTGGCTCTGCAGCGGTGGGTTTCCCTAAGTGCAATGGTCACTAGATGCTGCTGAGAGAACATGAGGCCCTGTAGAGATTCCTCAAGAACATTCCTGGATCCGAGAGCTCCGCTCACTGATCTGCACAGCTGGATTTCTCAAAGAGCGTGTGCAAAGAAAGCTCCGATTTCCCAGAACTGGACGCTGAACTCCCTAAGGATGTTTGAAGAGTGGAGACGTTTCCCTGTCAATTACCCAGAACAATGAAGAACACAGTGAGGTATTTGGAACGCGTCGAGGTATTTGGAACGTGCCGAGGTATTTGGAACGCGTCGAGGTATTTGGAACGTGTCATAAGAAGCTTCTCGTGTACTTTTGGCCAATAATTTTTCATTCAGCAGCTGCTAGCTGGCCCTGTTCACGTTCCCATTCCTCAGCAAGCATGACAGAACAGAGCAATGGGAGTTGGCCTGTGGGAAATTGGATGAGGAGATGTTTTTCTTTTACCCATCTTGTTTCCTAAGAACTAAGTGCAGATGGGAAATAGATTGGCTTTGAGTGTTGGCCAAACGAATCGAGCTAGAAGTATGTGCATGGGTACATGGCCGCTAGATGAACCACAAAACCAGGACTACACAGTAAAATGGCCACAGAGGGCCAGGGGGCAGGAGGGGGATGGGGGGTTGTGACGGACCGGGCCGTGTCTGGGCACAGCTTAGGGCGTCCGCTCAGGGCGAATTGCTCAAATCCGGGGCTCCTTACAGCCCCCAGACTGGTGACCTCTCCACACAGGCCACAAACCAGTCTCACAGAGCGCTTCAGCAGCCTGCCTGAAGCCTCCCGAGCAAAACCCCTCCGACACCCCAGCAATATCCGTGCCCCAGATGGCCCCAGGCCTGTACACAGGTGGGGGGTCCTAGCACCCAATCCCACCTACCCCGAACAAGTCCTGTCCGGTTCCAAGAAACCAGCCACAGATCTCTGGTCAATTTACCCTCTGGACCTTACCACAAATCACGCTGGGCCAATCCTTTAGAATCTAAAACTAAAGGTTTATTATTACAAGAAAGAAAAGCCTGAGAGTAAGGTTATTAAAGTACAGTACGTTACATGCACCGAATCTCCCAGTTCTCGATGCAGGCTCTAGCAGAGATGTTGCAACTGCTGGTTAAAAGTTCTTATTGCACATCCTACGATCAGGATGGGTTCACAGGTCTTCCGGGCTCTTCAATCCCTGCAGTGCTGCCTCTGGGATGAAGTGCTGAGCTGAGAACAAAATGGCATCGACCACATGGCCTCTTTATACTCCTTCCTGGCCTCTTCTTGTATGCAGCAAGTCACCTGGTCCTCAGCCTCTCTGCTGGCAGCTCTTGGGTCTCCGCCCTCCTGCTTTAGGTGTGTCTTTGGGCCATCAAGGGCCATTGTCCCACAGGGCTTCACTACTCAGCCTGTCCATAGCCATGCTCAACCACATTCACAGAAATATTCAGCTTCCACACAGATTACAGATTCCTACCTACACACACAGACATTATACACTCACATAAATAGCGTACATAAGATCAACAAACAATAATCTCCCATTCAATACCCCACATGGCTCCCTTTCATACCAATTTCTGGGGCCAACACCCCCACCTAGGGGTGCAGCAGCGATCTGGCTGCTTCCCTCCAACTCAGTAATGTGACAGGGGCTGTGGTGTATAATAGACACTAGGGGCAGCTCTGGGTGAGGGGCAGGGAATAGTCTCTACAGAGACCGAAGATCGGGAAGCCGGGTGAGGGCAGGAAAGGCAGCAGGCCATCTGTCCATATGTTCACCCAGACATCTTCCTGGGC
This sequence comes from Pelodiscus sinensis, assembly GCF_049634645.1. Lineage (NCBI taxonomy): Eukaryota > Metazoa > Chordata > Testudines > Trionychidae > Pelodiscus > Pelodiscus sinensis. The sequence goes on from NW_027466011.1 coordinate 124,510, forward strand.
CACCCTCCAGGTTATAGAGTGAGCCTGGGCCAATGAGAGGCCTCAGGGTGCTGTCACTCTAGGCCTTTTGGGCGGGACTTCCTGTTGTGCCCGATCTCTCCTTGGTTAAACCTCTCTACAGTGCCCCCTGGTGGTGATGTGATTTCCTCAGCTGTCTCTGGCTCCTCCCACTCAAGTTCTCATCCCCCCAGCTCCTTACAGGCGCTCCCCACGGGCCATCTGAGGAAGGGGGAAAGAGAAGGGTGGGCCGAATTCCCTCGGGCGGGGCAGCTCAGGGAGTCCCCACAGTAGAAATGCTGCAGCAGCACATTCTGACGGTGATGGAAGGAGCTTTCCCGTCAACCCGTGGGGGCGAGAGCCGGGCGCAGGTTGGCTCGTTTCCAACCCGCCTGCTGTGGCGTTCAGCCGACCTCCCTTCGTGATGTAGACCGGCCCCGGGGCGCCGAGTCCCCTTTGGCTCCTGCACTCGCCCACTCGACAGCTCCTCTCCCCTTCTGCCTTTCCCGCTGCTCGGACGCCTGCCCCCTCGGGTCGTGGTGCAATGAGCCAGACTCTGCCCCAGCACGCAGAGCAATTATCCCTTGATTAGGTGTCGGTGGGGAGACGCCCGTGGCGAGGGGAGGGCTGATTGCTTTGGGGTTATTATTTGTGCCACCAGCTGCGGACTCCCCCGGCTCGGTGCTTCCAATGTCCTTCTGCGGTGTCGGGGGAGGACCCCGCTCCCCCGGGGCATGGAGCACACGCGGGGAGGTGGCCACGTTTTGGCCAAAGCAGGGAGGCCGTGCAGGGCAGGCGGCATCTCCTGCCCCGGCTTCCCTCTTTGGAGAGTGAATAAAAGGGAGAGGCACCCGGGAGGGTGGAGAAACCAGAGAGCATCGCTCCCAGCGTGAGACACCAGAGCTCTGGGCCAGCCCCAGCGACCCGGCTTCCGTGCAGTCGAGTGCACGTAGTTTAGAGAGTGTCTGTCTGGGCACGAACTCCCCCTCAACGGTAAGAGCGGGACCACCACTTTCGGGAGGCAGCCTCCTCTGCTCCGAACTTAACGCCAGGCCAGGGTTGGGCTGGGCCAGGACAAGGGGCTGGGCCTGGAATGGGACTGGTGCTCATAAAACCCTGCAGAAAATAGACAGAATCACCCGGCAGTGGAAAGGGGCTGGGTGGGGGTGCAGCTCCCATCTGGGACAGCCCCAGTCCTGAGCCTCCCACCCCCAGGCTCCCTCTACACCCCCCCCACGCTCCCATATACCCAGTATCCTTCCCTGAGCCCTATACCCCCCTCAAGCCCCTGCTCTGACTCCTGCACCCCCCGTCCCCTGGCCTGCGCCCCGCCTCACCCCAGCCCTGACTCCTGCACCCCCACCCCCTGGCCTGCGCCCCGCCTGGCCCCAGCCCTGACTCCTGCACCCCCACCCCCTGGCCTGCGCCCCGCCTGGCCCCAGCCCTGACTCCTGCACCCCCACCCCCTGGCCTGAGCCCTGCCTGTCCCCTGGCCTGAGCCATACGGGTTTATTCCCATTGTGCATTTCTGTCCGAGCTAGAACATCTTTGTCCGTTGTTCTTCCCACTGAGCTGAGCCCCCTCCCCAGCCCTGCTTTCCCGCGCCAGTGAGTTCTGCGCGTGCGCTGAGTGTCCCCTTCCTGAGTCAAACCAGCGAGGGGCCCCGAGGCGCCTCACAGCCCAGCCCATGGATTTGGGCAGCTGCTTCCAGATACGTGATCTGAGAGTCAGTGAGGAGCCAAAGGCCCCTCCTTGGGTTTGCAGAAGCAGACTAAGGCGGCTCGTCTCCGACACAGGCTCAAGTGGGGCCGTTTAACAGCGGAAAGCGCACGGCAGAGAGTTGACACGTCCTGAGACCCGCGGGGGGCTGGTTCCCGAGGACTCTCCTAAGGTTTGGGGTGTGTAAGCCCCGTGCCCGTCGGACAGTCGCCCTCAATCCTGGGACCTTTTCTCTCCTCTGTTCACTGGCCTGCTCCCCCCCCCCCCCCTTGGTCGCTACGAGTCGGCCTGGTTATCGGCTCACCGGTCCCTGTGCCAGTGGAGACTGGAGGAGGAGAGCCAGGGAACCGTCTCCCACCAGGCTCCGCTTGGCCTCACCCCTGGTGCTTTGGGAAAACCTCCCCCTGTCGCTACGTGTGTCGTTGGCCGGGTTCCACCCTCCGTAGGCCTCCTGAGTCTCAGCTCACCGGAGAGCTCGCTGTGCAGCCAGACTGGCCCCTTGCTCGTCCTCCATGCACCTTCAATCTCGTCTCCTTGCGGAACGCGCCCGTTCCCCTGAAACCCTCTGTCCCAAGACGTTCTGCCCCCCACGCCAGCGCTGAGCGTGCCCGTCGGCCGTCCGACTCCCGGCCCGTCACAATCGACTCGGAAACGGCCGCGCCCCCGCTTCCCGCACGGACTTTCCAGACCACAAAGCTGCCCCCAGCGTAGTGCAGGGACCTGCTGGGAAAGGGGCGTTTCGCCGTGTTATTTCCCCGCTTCTGGCTAGCGAAATCCCCCAGTTAATACCAGGCCTTTGGTTCTGGGCCGTTCCTTTACTGGTTCAGTGCAAGCTCCTCCACCTTCCCTTCTGCTCCATCGTAGACCCTTCCCGTGGTGGCCACCCGCCGACGTCTCTCCCCTCCCCCAGACACGTCTGATGGCAACCACACAACCGGGAAACCAAACGTCCATCTCTGAATTCATCCTCCTGGGGTTCGGGGATCTTCCCGACCGGCAGCCCCTCCTCTTCCTGCTCTTCCTGGTGATCTACCTGGCCACCATGGCTGGGAACCTCCTCATCGTGGTGCTAGTGGTGGTGGATCGACACCTGCACACCCCCATGTACTTCTTCCTGGGGAACCTGTCCTGCCTGGAGACCTGCTACAGCTCTACCATCCTGCCCCGGCTGCTGGCCGGGCTCCTGACAGGGGACAGGACCATCTCTGTCCGTGGCTGCCTCACGCAATATTATTTCTTTGTGGTCCTGGCAGGGGCCGAGTGTTTCCTCCTGGCAGCGATGTCCTACGACCGGTACCTGGCCATCTGCAAGCCGCTGCACTACGCCGCCTGCATGAACACCCGGTCCTGCCTCCAGCTGGCTGCCGGGTGTTGGGCCAACGGGCTGCTGGTGGGCAGCATCATGACGTCCGTGGTGGCCCAGTGGTCCTTCTGTGGCCCCAGGGAACTGGACCATTTCTTCTGTGATCTCGCCCCACTAAAAAAACTCTCCTGTAGCGACACCCGGCCGATGGACCTTGTGACTCTCGTTGTGAGTTCAGTAGTCACCCTGCTCCCGTTTCTACTGACTGTGGCCTCCTACACCTGCATCCTCGCCTCCGTCCTGAGGGTGCCCTCTAGAACGGGGAGGCAAAAGGCCTTTTCCACCTGCTCCTCCCACCTCATGGTGGTGGCCCTCTTCTACGGGACGCTGGTAGTCGTCTACATGCTCCCGAACACCGACACACTGAGGGTCCTGAACAAAGTGTTCTCTGTCTTCTACGCCGTCCTCACCCCCCTGGTCAACCCACTCATCTACAGCCTGCGCAACAGGCAGGTGCAGGGAGCCCTGGGACACGCCCTCCGCTCTCTTGTCACGTTGACAGGGCGTTAGGTCTGGGAGCCGCGGGCCTGGGCACACGCGGGAAAAGGGGGAACAGCTCTCGGGGGGAAGGGAGGCAGCCATGTAGACTCACGTCTTAGCTATTTCATCCTGGCTTTTCTGTGTGAGGCACCAGCTTCCACACACTGTAAATGGTTTAAACGTAGAGGCTATGTCTTCGATGCAAGTTTTTTTGGGAAATATGCTAATGAGGGATTAATCTGCATGGTCGTGATCTCATTTGCATATTCTCTGCCAATCCATTTTTATGCTAGAGGTTTTTGTGCAAAAACAAGCAGCGTGGGTGTTTTCTTGTTGCACAAAAACCCCCTTTTTCCGCAAGATCGGTAGACTTACTTTTTTGGGGCATAAGGATCTTGCAGAAATAGGGGTTTTTGAGCAAAAAGAAAACAGCCAGACTGCTTGTTTTTGCGCAAAACCCGTAGCGCAAAAACGGATCGGCAGAAAATATGCAAATGAGATCACGACTCATGCAGCGTACATGTAGCCAGAGTGACAACGGGGGCATCGCTGCCCTTTTCTCCTGTTTTTTAATTTCCTCCCTGACTGGTAAATTGTGAAACACATTTTTTTTATATTAAACTAACTTTTGTACTTGCTCCTCCTGTCTCAGAAGGGAAGACAGTGTTTTTAAAATGTGAAAAAGCAAAAGGAAGTGTCAGCGTGGGGAAAACAACCCTTCCTACACGTCTCCCCCCACCCACCTTTCAAACAGCCAGAGCAGAGCACTGAAAATGGAGATAAAGTGTGGGAGTGGGGGTGGCGGGGGGGTGGCGGTTAATGAGAAAAAAACGGGAAAATTAGAATGTGCGGGAAATGGAGCCGGAGAGAATTTCTCCCAATTAAAAACAGGCCGAGAGAATTCGTGGCGCAGCCGGCGTGAGAGCTGCCTGGTTTCCTGGCCCTGGTGTTCACAGACACGCTCGCCTTGGTTCTGAGTCGGGGGCCTCGGGCGGGCTCTACTGAAACCTCTGCAGAGCCCATGCTGGCCGAGAGCGCGGGACCGGCACCGTTCCAGGGTCAGTGTGTCTGGACGAGCCAAGGGACACGGAAGCTGATGGTAACAACTTGGATTTGTGGCCTTTTCAGACCCTTGGATGGCAAGTGTCACCCCGGGGCGCAGGCCACGGACCCCCGTGTGCCGGATGCTTCCAACAGGAAAGGAGACCCTGAGCACCGCGGGGAGGCTGGAAAGCTGGGGAGCCCCCTGCACACCCTAGCTGCAGTCCCTCGCTCCCAAAGGAATACACAGTGGCAGGGCTTCCACCTGCCTGGTCCTGCACTCGCTGGCTGGTGCCTTGGGAGCCTCCAGGAATCAGCGTCTTCCAGTGACAGCCGGGCTCTGACTCCAAAGCCACCCCTGTAAATAGCTCCCCGCTCAGCGGCTCCATGAGAACCCACCGCCCTTCACCGCACCATGGAGCGGCACAGGGTGTAACAGGCGACGGGGGATTACAGTCGATTACCGGAGTCCCCAGGAATCGTCACCCTGCCCCCTCCCACCCCAGAGCGCGCAGCCCGCAGAGCCCCCACCGCTGGCTGCACTGCGCGCTGCCACATGCGCCTGGGCAGGGGGTGAGTCAGTCCAGCCAAGCAGCCAGCAGCTCCGCTGCCCTGGGCAGCACTTCCCCAAAAAGCCCCCGTTACTCTCCTGCAGGCTCTGCTGAGCCACAGGCATGGCTGGGGCCTCCCCCTCCAGGGCCCAGCCCCCGCAGCAGCCCCTGGCCTGGGAAAGGCCCTGCCCTGGCCATCTGCCCCTCTCTCCACAATAGAGCCCCCGTGCTCTCCCTGCACTGCCTGGGAGAGAGCAAGTTTCCCTTCCTTTCCCCAAGGGCTCATGGGAGTTGTAGTCTCCAGGGCTAGCCCGCAGCACCAAGGACCCTCCCGTAAGAGGCAGAGGCTCCTCTAGAAAGGGGACGTTGGACGTAAGACGTCCCTGGCAATGTGGAGAGCGAAATCCTGGCTAACGAGTGAGAAAGGGGCACTCTGCTGACGCCCCTGGGCCATATCCCCCCGTATGGCCTGCAGCCTGTTAACGCAATCCGAAGGGCGTAACCCCCCCGTCAGGCAACGGAGCGCACGGGGGCACATCGAGCGGGGCCGGGGAGCATCAGCCTCAGCCGCGAGCTTGGCGGGGAAGCGGTGACCTGGCGGCTGGGCCCGGGTGCAGCAGTTCCAGGCTACGACACGCCACAGGCAGGGGCCGCTCCAGCCTGAACCGGCTGCACAGAGCGGTCAGCCGGGCACCTTTGTAACCGGGAGCCGACCTCCCCGCTCCCAGCCTGGCCCCTGCCCTGAGCCACGAGTCCCTGCCGAGCTCCACCCCCACGGGCGCTGGCGATGGGTTTCTTGGCAGTGAGACGCTCGTGCCGGGCTCCCAGCACCCAGCCCGGCTCCACAGCGGGGGAGGGGCGCCCTGGGGCCGGTCAGTGCTCTCTGCTGCCCGCCGGCGTGGGGAACCCGGGGCAAAGGGCCAGGACGTGGCGGGGGTGGAGCAGACTCCTGGGTCACGCCAGCTCCTGCCCCTGCAGGGAGAAAGAGCATGAGAGTGGCCAGGTCAGGTCAGACCCAAGGTGAACCATCCAGTGACCCCTCCCCTGTCGCCCATTCCAAGCCCCTGACACGGAGACCAGGGACCCCATCCCTGCCCTCCCTGGCTAACAGCCATTGATGGATCCAACCTCCTTGAATTTATCCTGATCTTTTTTGAACCCTGTTCTAGACCTGGTCTTCACCACATCCTCTGGCGAGGAGTTCCACAGGTTGACTGTGCGCTGCGCTGCTTCCTTTGGCTTGTTTAAAACCTGCTAGGATCCAGTCCCTGATGCCACCCTAGGCCAGACCCCCTAGATAATCCCCCACATTGCCCTGGGCCCAGCAGCTCCCATCCAAGGGAGGTGCCCCCTCAAAGTGCGTGGCCTGGGGCTACCATGCCACACCAGCCTCTGGAGGGGACAGCTGGAGCCCTCGTGGCAGGGGAGCACCCTGATCATGAGTGCGGGCAGAGGCAGGGACGCGCCGTCCCTCCCCCGTTTCCTCTGTTCCCCGCGGTGCGCCGGCTCCGGGGCGTGGGCCTCGCTCTGCTGCATTGCAGGGAGATGCCCAAGTGACGAGCCTCCCTCCCCTGGCCGTTTCCAGCGCAGGGCCGAGGGGAGAGGTTCGGGAGCGAAAGGCCCATCTCTCGGGCAGCAGGGGGACGGAGCCTGGGCTCAGACACCCCACGTGACCCCGGAGTATGGGGGGAAAGGGTGACTCCCCCCCCGCCCTCCGCTGGGCTCTTCTCAAGGCCTGTCCGGATGGACACGCTGCCAGGCACGAGAACACCGGCCGGGGCGGGGACCTCTCAGCCATTCGGCTACAGGGGGAGCCACCAAGCCTGACTCCCCCCGGCCGGCCCGGAGACCTGTCTCCTTCTCCAGCTGGGGCTGCTCCTTGGAGATCCTGCCAGTTCTGCGCCTGCGTGGCGGGGAGAGGTCCCCAGGCTCCAGCGCGGTGATTACCCTCCAGCTCTCGCTTAGAGAGAGCCAGCAGGAGCCGAGGTGACTCCATCGCACGGCCGTGCCCGTCGGGGAAGGGCTTCTGGCCACTGGCTCTCCCATGGCTATGGAGAACCCTCCAGCTCTCGCTTAGAGAGAGCCAGCAGGAGCCGAGGTGACTCCATCGCACGGCCGTGCCCGTCGGGGAAGGGCTTCTGGCTCTCCCATGGCTATGGAGACATTTTAGAGGTTCCCCTCCAGCAGCGGGAGCGGAGGAGGCGAGACCCGTTCTTCCCGGGCCGGGGTGGAGACAGCCGGTCCCATTTCCAGACACGTTGCGGGAGTCGGTGGCGTCCGTGTGCTTCTGCAAACCTCGCTCCGTGCTCTGGGCACGTCCCTCTGCAATGAAAGTTGGTGGGTGAAACTGAGGCTCAGCCAACGCCCCCGGCCAAGCGCACCGGAGTTTAGGAGCAGAGTTTGCTCCCCCGACCAAGCAACAGTCCTCCGAGAGCTAAGGCGACCCACCAACCCACCTCTGCTCCCACTGCAGCCCATAGACCAGCCCCGGTGGGGCAGAGTTAAGGTGACGTTTGGTGCTTTAGATGCTCCCCCTAAAAGTCGGCACTGGCCGAGGAGCGACGGGGATTTCTGCCTTGGTTTGCCCTGCGAGTTGAACCCAGGTGAGGACAGAAGAAAAGGCCTGTGAAGGTGGAGGAGAAAACCAGGTGCTTGGCTCGGGCACTGGTGGAAGGAGCCGGAAGGATCAGAGCCGACACACCGGACTGAACAAAATCAGCATCGTCCCCCGCAGCTTGGTGTGCAGCCACCAGCCCCCCCTCAGGCTGCTCTGAATTTGGGGGCTGGACCGGGCGGCTGGTTGCTGGGCTGCGTGTCTCCTGCCGGCTCCGAGGCTCGGCTTTACACCGTCCTTACCCAGGGTCACTCCGGACGACGTAAAATCGGACTCAGGGGTCACGGTAAGACAAACCGAGGGTCTTCATTCGGACCCACACGGACATCACAGCGGCTGGGGGGTTAGAGCAAAGGCCCACCCAGCCCAGGGTCCTGTCGGCCACAGCGGCCAGTGCCAGGTTCCCCAGAGGGAGGGAACAGAACAGGGAACCATCCAGTGACCCCTCCCCTGTCGCCCATTCCCAGCCCTGACACACAGAGGCCAGGGACACCCGCCCTGCCCAACCTGGATAATGGCCACTGATGGACCAAACCTCCATGAATCTATCCAGCTCTTTTTTGAACTCTGTGACAGTCCTGGCCTTCACAACCTCCTCTGGCGAGGAGTTCCATGGGTTAACTGTGCGCTGCATGAAGAAAACCTTCCTTTGGCTTGTTTAAAACCTGCTAGGACCCATTTCCTGCTGCCACCCTATGCCCGGCCCCCGTATACGTCTGTGTTCACTTTCTCCCCAGCGGTCATGATGTACAGACCTCGGTCCTGTCCCTCCCTCGGTCCCCCCCAAGTCTCCTCGCCGCCAAGCTGAAAAGCCCCCGTCTCTCTCGTCGCTCGCACAGGGAGGCGTTTCCACTTCCGTGGCCCTTCCCTGGAGCTTTCCCAGCTCGAGGGGTGTTCTGAGAGGGGCTGGAGGTGAGGGCGCACCAGGGCCTCGCAGAAAGGCACCGGGAGAGGTGCTGCTCCCGTCTCTCTCTGCGCCCAGCGTGCTGTTTGCTTTTCTGACGGCCGCTGCCCACGGGGGGGGCTGTTTTCTCAGACCCCTCCGCAAGGACCCGAGAGCCGCTTTCCAGGGCTCACTGCTAATTCACACCCCGCACTGTGTCCTTGGTGTTTTCCCCCCTGACTGTCTCCTGTCTGTCCGGCTGCGTGAGAGCCCCAGTAACTTTCCAGTCTGCCTGGACCTCGCTTTCCGGGTCAGTTTGTGTCAGCTGCAAGCTGGCCCCCTTTCTCCAGATCACTCATGAATAGGGTGAGTAGACTGGACCCGGTACGGAGCCCTGGGGGGCCCCCGAGCTACCTCTCTCCGCTCTGAAAACCGAGCGTTTACTCCCACCCCGGTCTCCTGTCCTTTAACCACCTACTGCTTAACGAGGGGGCTTCCTTCTGATCCCTGGGCCCCCCACTTTGCTTACGAGCTTTGGGGAGGGACCTTGTCCTGGGACTCTCAGCCCGCTCTGCCCACGGGCTCCCCCTAGCCACCCTGTCAAAGAACTCGAGGAGATCGGTGAGGCTGGCGCTCCCGTTACAAAAGGCCCGTTGAGACGTCCCCCAGCAGATCGCGTTGGGCTGTGGACGACCGTTGTCATGCAGGGTGAGCGGGACTGACGTTAGACTCACTGGCCTGCGCCTGCCAAGACCTAGAACACATGCCCCACATGAGCCACCCTGCAGGTCTCCAGCCGTGGTTTATGGGACTCACCACGTCCCAGGGGAGACTCCCCCGTTCTCTGCTCACGTCCGGCACACTCGGTGTCTGAATGGGCCTCGTTACAGGGAGCTCTACTAAAAACAGAGAACCACAGGGCTGGACGGGACCTTGAGAGTCATAGAGTCCCGTCCCCTGCCCTCCCGGCAGGACCCAGCACTGTCTAGCCCGTCCCTGCCAGGTGTCTGTCCAGCCTGCTCGTCAATATCTCCAGGGATGGGGATTCCACAACCTCCCTGGGCAATTTATTCCCATGCTTCACCACCCTGACAGGCAGGAAGTTTTTCCTAACGTCCAACCTCAACCTCCCTTGCTGCAGTTTAAGCCCCTTGCTTCTTGTCCTGTCCTCAGAGGCCAAGGAGAACAAGTTTTCTCCCTCCTCCTTGTGACGCCCTTTTAGATACCTGAAAACTGCTGTCATGTCCCCTCCCAGTCTTCTCTTTTCCAAACTAAACAAGCCCAATTCTTTCAGTCTCCTCTCACAGCTCCTGTTCTCCAGACCTGTCATCATTCTCGTTGCTCTTCTCTGGCCCCTCTCCGATTTCTCCACATCCTTCTTGAAATGCGGTGCCCAGAACTGGACACGAGCCTCCAGCTGAGGCCTGACCAGCGCAGAGCAGAGCGGGAGAACGACTCCTCGTGTCTTGCTCACTACACGCCTGCTCATGCCACTCAGACTCACGTTGGCTTTTTTTGCAACAGCGTCCCACTGTCGACACCGAGTGCCTAACTACCTCTGACCACCTGGCCCTTGGGGCCGGTGGCCCCTGCGAGGGATGGGCCCTGGGGTAGAAACGCTGGGCTGAGGTGCTTAAAACGGCATTCAGGCGCCTAGAGCCCTTTGTGAGTCAAGCCCTGAGCTGCGGCGTGTGCCCTGCAGCATAATGCCTAAAATCCGTCTCCCTGCGTTTTCTCTCTCTCCCTCCGGCCCCCGGGCTTTGGCCTTCCCTCCGCAGGGCCCCCTCCGGGAGACATGCCCAATGGCACCGTCGTGACCGAGTTCCTGCTCCAGGGCTTCTCCGACGGGTGGGACCAGCAGATTCTGCTCTTCGTGCTGTTCCTGGGGCTTTACCTGGCTGCCCTGGTGGGGAACCTGCTCATCCTCGCGGCCGTAGCCTTCAACCGCCGGCTCCACACCCCCATGTACTTCTTCCTGGGGAACCTGTCCCTCCTCGACCTCTGCTACGTCTCCGTCACCGTCCCCAAGGCCATGGCGGGTGCCCTCACCAGCAGCAGACGCATCTCGTTCTCCGCCTGCGCCGCCCAGGTCTTCCTGGTGGTAACGTGCGCCGTGGCGGAGCTGGCCCTGCTCACGGTGATGGCCTTCGACCGCTACGTGGCAATCTGCCACCCGCTGCACTACACGGTGACCATGAGCAGAGGCGCCTGTGTCCGGCTGGCGGCGGGTTCCTGGATCGGCAGCGCCGTCTGCTCCGCATTGCACACGGCCAACACCTTCCGGCTGCCCTTCTGCGGGTCCAACGTCGTGGCTCAGTTTTTCTGCGCGATCCCGCAGCTGCTGAGGCTCTCCTGCTCCGAGACACGCGCCAACGAGCTCGTCATGATCGCCCTCGGCTCGCTGCTGGACGGGTTCTGCTTCGCCCTGATCATCGCATCCTACGGCTGCATCTTTTCCACCGTGATGAGGATCCCCTCGGAGCAGGGCCGGTACAAAGTCTTCTCCACCTGCCTCCCCCACCTGCTCGTGTTCGGTTTGTTCATCGGCACAGCATCGTTTACCTACATGCAGCCCACGTCGACGTCTTCCCCCGCCCTGGACCGCCTGGCCGCGGTGCTGTACTGCCTGGTGCCCCCGCTCATGAATCCGATCATCTACAGCCTCAGGAACTCGGAGGTGAAAGCCTGTCTGTGGACGATGCTGGGTGGCAGACTCTTCCCCACGAAGAACAGCTTCCTCCCGCGAAACCCGTAAGTCTGCAGACGTGGGCGGTGCCCATGAGCGCTCACGATCCCAGCTACGGGGTTTGCTCGGCTCGGAGGCACTGCCAGACTATTCCTTGGTTTTTCCGGTTTTCCTGTTACAGGCTCACTCCCCTCCCCTCTGAGGCTTTCACCCTCGTAGCGTCCGCCTGGAGCAAAGTCGTCCCCCGCCGCACCCCGTCGTTTGATAAGAGAAAAATTCCAGAGGCAGCCTGAAAAAGTATGACTGAAGCATTTGCAGTGTTTTGCCAGAGCAAAATGGATCCTAGCTATTGGCACAAAATGTTATTGATCGGTGGGTAGACGAGCACGCGCAAGTCTCGCTTTGTATAAACATAGGAGAGAAGATCTAATCAGTGGGCGGGACTGGGTAAGGGCTCCCCCCAACCTTGTTCACTGCCACGAGAGGGTGAACCAGTTCCTATAGCCTTTGTGGACGCCTCTGCGCGTGGGGAAAGAAAGAGGCCGCGACCTCCTGCCTGACAATCGGAGGGTAACAACATTGCAATTGTGCATGTGAGTGTGAGCGTCTGATTCCTAGGAATAAGTGTATGAATAGTCAGAGTCGGATAACTGAGTAGCGTGTGCTAGGGAAAGGTGTTGTTACCCGGTCTGTGCTAACTATCCCATGCATTGAAATCGGTCTGTGAAGGCTAGGACTATCCCAGGGTCTGTCTACACTACATAGTTAATTCCAACTAACAGACATTAGTTCGAATTAACTTTGCTAGGCGCTACACAGGCAAACCGCTAGTTCGAACTTAATTGGAACTAGGTAAACCTCATCCCACGAGGACTAACGCCTAGTTCGAATTAAGTAGTTGGAATTAAGGGCTGTGTAGCCACTTAATTCGAACTAGTGGGAGGCTAGCCCTTCCCAGCTTGCCCTGGTGGCCACTCTGGGCACCACCAGGGAAACTCTTCTGCCCCCCTCCCGGCCCTGGAGCCCTTAAAGGGGCACGGGCTGGCTACGGTGCCCGTGCCAGGTGCAAGCCTGCCAGCACCCAGCCAGCAGACCCTGCACCTGGCACAGCTCGAGCCAGCCACCCGCTGCCACCCAGCCCTCCCCCTCTTCCCGGGACCAGGCTGGCGGCTCCCAGGAGCCTGCCCGGGACCGCAAGAGGTGGGCGCCCGCCTGGTCTAGTGCGGAGATCGTGGACCTCATCGAGGTTTGGGGGGAGGCCTCCACTGTCCATGAACTCTGCACTAAGCACAGGAAAGTGGCCGTCTAGGGCAGGAGAGCTGCCAGCCTGGCCACCCAGGAGCAGGTGTGCAAGAGAATCAAGGGGGTCCAGTGAGACCCCAACCCTGAGCCATGAGCTTAGAATGGCCATACTGGGTCAGACCAAAGGTCCATCTAGCCCAGTAGCCTGTCTGCCGACAGCGGCCAACCCTAGGTATCCTGGAGGGGATGGACCGAAGACAGTGACCAAGCCATTTGTCTCGTGCCATCCCTCTCCAGCCTTCCACAAACAGAAACCAGGGACACCATTTCTACCCCCTGGCTAATACCACTCCATGGACCCAACCTCCATGACTTTATCTAAGTTCTCTGTAAACTCTGTTATGGTCCTAGCCTTCACAGCCTCCTGCAGCAAGGCGTTCCACAGGTTGACTATTTGCTTTGTGAAGAAGAACTTTCTGTTATTAGTTTGAAGCCTGCTACCCATTCCTTTCCTTTGGTGTCCTCTAGTCCCTCTATTATGGGAACTAATGAAGAACTTTTCTTTATGCACCCTCTCCACACCAGTGATGATTTTATAGACCTCTATCATATCCCCCCTCAGTCTCCTCTTTTCTAAACTGAAAAGTCCCAGTCTCTTTAGCCTCTCTTCATATGGGACCTGTTCCAAACCCCTGATCATTGTAGTTGCCCTTTTCAGAACCCTTTCCAAGGCCAAAATATCTTTTCTGGGGTGAGGAGACCACATCTGTACACAGTACTGAAGATATGGGCGTACCATAGTTTGAAACTTCCCCTCCTCCTTCTTCCCCTGGCTTCCCCCTTCCAGCTCCCTCCTCCCAGGTTTCCCCCTCCCCTCTCCCAGCCTCTCTTCCCCTCTCCCACCTCCTTTTCCCAGTCTCTCCAGAGGTTCATCCCCCCCAGTTTTGTTAAATAAAGAGAGTTTCTATTTTTGAACACGTGTCCTTTATTTTGTACATCAGGAAGGGGGGCTAGGGAGGGGAAAGTGGAAGGAGGTGAGGGAGGAATGGGGCACAAGCCCCCGATGGGGAGGACTGGGGTGGCTCTGTGAGCTCCTCGGGGTGGCTCTGTGGGCTCTCCTGCAGGGTCTTCTGGATCCTGACAGCCCCCTGATTGACCCCCCCCGGATGGCAGCCGGGCTGATGGCTGAGCGCTGTGATGTGCCGAGTGCGGGCGCTCAGGGCACTCCAAGCCAGGACTGCTTTGCTGTCCCTCATCGAGGTAGACAAGCAAGCGGGGAACTCTGAGAACTGTCTGTCCGGGGTGGGGGTCGGGTCCCTTTAAGCACAGCCCTTGGGTAGCCTGAGACAGCAGCTCCACGCTCTAAGTCCTAACCTGATGCCCTGCCGGCACTGCTTCCGGCCAGCCTTAACCTCGGTTCAGGGTCCACTCAATGTGGACGCGCTAGTTCGAATTAGCAAAACACTAATTCAAACTAGTTTTTAAGTCTAGATGCGCTAATTCGAATTAGCTTCGTTCGAATTAACTAATTCCAATTAAGTTAGTGCTGTAGTGTAGACATTCCCTGAGGCTACGTCTAGACTGGCATGATTGTCCGGAAATGCTTTTAACGGAAAACAGCGTCTAGATTGGCACGGATGCTTTTCCACAGAAGTGCTTTTTGCGGAAAAGCGTCTGTAGCCAATCTAGACGCGCTTTTCTGCAAAAAAGCCCCGATCGCCATTTTCACAATTGGGGCTTTTTTGCGGAAAACAAATCTGAGCTGTCTACACTGGTCCTTTTGCGCAAAAGGACTTTTGTCCGAACGGGAGCAGCAGAGTATTTCCGCAAAAACACTGATAATCTAACACGAGATGGTCAGTGCTTTTGAGGAAATTCAAGCAGCCAGTGTAGACAGCTGGCAAGTTTTTCTGGAAAAGCGACTGATTTTCTGGAAAAACTGGCCAGTCTAGACACAGCCATAGAGTTTAAAGGGAAGCTAGATAATTTCCTGGAGGTTAGGTCCATAAAAGGCTATTAGCCAGGGGATAAAGTGGTGTCCTTGGCCTCTGTTTGTCAGAGGCTGGAGAGGGATGGCAGGAGACAAATCACTTGATCATTGTCTTCGGTCCACCCTCTCTGGGGCACCTGGTGCTGGCCACTGTCGGCAGACAGGCTATTGGGCTAGATGGACCTTTGGTCTGACCCAGTACGGCCGTTCTTATGTTTATGTAACTTTGCATCGCTTTCCTTTGCTATTCTGTGCACAATAAAGTTAACAAGGGTTCATCTGAGGTTTTTACTGGCTCCTCTCGTATCTAAAAACCGAGCCACACGACAGGAGCACACCTGGATGCTTTGCCGAGAGTTTTTAAAAATGGAAAGGAAATGTGGTAACATTTTGTAAAGCTTCTAAGTGCCACAGGAGCCAAAGTCAAATTTTCAAACAAGACATAGGCACAGGTAAACCTGTTCATTTCAGGTGCTCAAATGCCCGGGCAGGGTTGTTGTTTTTCTCAATGCAGGAATCGAATCCTCTTTGAAAAGCCCAGGAACAGCTCATCACAATATTTCCACTTTTCCACTTTTTTCTGTTTGCAAATCATAGAATCATAGAATCATAGAATAATAGGACTGGAAGGGACCTCGAGAGGTCATCGAGTCCAGCCCCCCGCCCTCAAGGCAGGATCAAGCTCCGTCTACACCATCCCTGACAGATGTCTATCTAACCTGTTCTTAAATATCTCCAGAGAGGGAGATTCCACCACCTCCCTTGGCAATTTATTCCAATATTTGACCACCCTGACAGTTAGGAATTTTTTCCTAATGTCCAATCTAAACCTCCCCTGCTGCACTTTAAGCCCATTACTCCTTGTCCTGTCCTCAGAAACCAAGAGGAACAAATTTTCGCCTTCCTCCTTGTGACACCCTTTTAGATATTTGAAAACCGCTATCATGTCCCCCCTTAATCTTCTTTTTTCCAAACTAAACAAGCCCAGTTCAATATCGGCTTAAAATGAATGTTTTAATTTCAAAATGTCATTCCCAAGGAATGTTTTTCCATTTCAGGACGCTATTTCCAAATGTTAAAAAAGCAATAATGTTTGAATGGACATTTTGATGCAAAACCCTCATTTCAATGTCCTTTGTCGGTCAGGCGGGCACTTCCTCGG
Source organism: Pelodiscus sinensis (assembly GCF_049634645.1). Lineage (NCBI taxonomy): Eukaryota > Metazoa > Chordata > Testudines > Trionychidae > Pelodiscus > Pelodiscus sinensis. Next base: position 140,238 of record NW_027466011.1, read on the forward strand.
GAGGTGTTTCACGCTGTGTTGAACGGACCCTCACTGGACTGTCAAAGCATGTCATTTTGGTGAAAAAAAATCAACATTTGTGATTCTTCGAATCGTTTCCCTGAGACTGGCTCGTGCCGTGAAAATGCTGGACACGGCTGCTCCTCAGTCCTATTCCAGATGAAAATTAGTGTCAGACCATGGGAGTCTCCCCCGAGACGGAAATGCTGGTTTCCAGCCAGCGGCCAAGCCAGCCCCCACCGCAGGGGAAAGGAGGAAGCGAGGAGAATGGACTGCAGGAGAGGCTGGCACCGGAGAGAGGAGATCGCGCACCAACCCCCGCGGTGCGCAGGGTGCGCTGAGCGCCTTTCGACCCGGGCTGTGCAGGACACGATGACCCGTTCTCCTCCGTGGGCCACGTTCCCTGGCCAGTCACTGTGGCGCATCAGGGGAATCCCCTGGCTGCAGATTTCGGTTTGAGGCTCCTAAATCCCTTCGTGACTCCGGCCCTGCTGGGATTTTAAAAAGCGTTTAACCAGGGGAGGCAGCTAAACCCCTTTGAACACCCAGTGCAAATGGGGGGGGGGGGGGGATTGGGCCAAAGGAAATCGGATGAGGTTCAACAAGGAGAAGTGCAGAGTCCTGCCCTGGGGACGGAGGAACCCCAAGTATTGTTCCAGGCTGGGGACCGACTGGCTAAGCAGCAGTTCTGTAGAAAAGGGCCTGGGGGTTCCAGCGGGTGAGAAGCTGGAGATGAGTCACCAGGGCGCCCTTGTAGCCAAGAAGGCTAACGGCACATTGGGGTGCATTAGGAGGAGCATTGCCAGCAGATCCAGAGAAGTGATTATTCCCCTTTATTCAGCTCTGGTGAGGCCACCCCTGGAGTGTTGTGTCCAGTTCTGGGGCCCCCCCTACAGAAAGGACGTGGACACATTGGAGAGGGTCCAGCGGAGGCGACCAAAATGATTCGGGGCTGGAGCACATGACCTACGAGGAGCGGCTGAGGGATTTGGGCTTGTTCAGTCTGCAGCAGAGCAGAGTGAGGGGGGATTTGAGAGCAGCCTGCACCTCCCTGCAGGGGGGTCCAGAGAGGCTGGCGAGAGGCTGCTCTCAGTGGTGCAGATGGCAGAACAAGGAGCAATGGGCTCATGTTGCAGTGGGGGGGGGGTTTAGGTTGGCTCCAAGGAAAAACTCTTTCCCTAGGCGGGTGGGGAAGCACTGGGCTGGGTTCCCTAGGGAGGGGGTGGAATCTCCATCCCTAGAGGTGTTTACGTCCCGGCTGGACCAAGCCCTGGCTGGGATGGTTGAGTCGGGCTGGTCCTGCTTTGGGCAGGGGGCTGGACTCGGTGATGCCTGAGGTCCCTTCTGTGGTTTTTTCAGCTTGCTTTCCATTCACCCTTTTCCCCTTTGCTCAGGGTGTCAGCTACCCAGGGTGAGAAAGGAACCTGAGAACAGCCATCAAGGATCAGCTCAAAGGTCCATGTAGCACAGTTTCCTGTCTTTCGACAGTGGCCCCAGAGGGAATGAACAGAACAGGTAACCATCAAATGCTCCATCCCTTCTCGCACATTTCCAGCTTCTGATAAACACAGGCCAGGGACCCTCCCTACCCATCCTGGCTAACAGCCCAACCTCCATGGATTCATCTAGCTCTTTTTTGAACCCAGTTACAGTCTTGGATACCACAGCATCCTCCGGCAAGGAGTTCCACAAGTTGATTGTGTATTGTGTGAAGGAAAAACTCCCTTTTGTTTGTTTTAAACCTGCTACCTATTAATTTTATCTAGTGATCCCTAATTCTTGTGTTAGGGAAGTAAATAACTGTTCTTTATTCACTTCTCCCACACCAGTCATGATTTTATAGACCTCTACCATATCCACCCTCAGTCTCCTCTTTTCCAAGCAGAAGAGTCCCCGTCTTATTAATCTGTTCTAGTCAGGTAAATCTCCCGCCCCCGCATGGATGTACATCTCCCGGCCAAAGCGAAGTTTCCATTTCATGCGTCTGATGAAGTCGGCTCCAGGCCTGGAAAGCTGATGCCCCATTAAACCGGTCAGACTATAAGATGCCTCAGGACTCCTTGTTGTCTTTGCTGTAACAGACTGTGGTACATATGGTCTGGGGTTTGGGATGCAGCGTTCCTGCTCCATCCCACGGCAAATACTGCCCAGATAGAATCTTGTACGAGTCTAGGCAAAGAGACAGAATGATTTGCCCTTGCTCACACACAAATTGAACCAGGTCTCGCACCGCTGGTGCTCTAACCACTGTGCCACCCTTCCACCCAGCTGAGAGAGGGAGAATGCTGGTCTTTTTCGACTCTGTCCTATTTGGGCCCAGGACTGTGTATAACACTAGGTGCAAGAAGTTCCCAGCTCTTGGTTAGCTGACACACACACACACACCCGCTCGCCCAGTGAATTCCAAACCAATCTCGATTCGGGCAGGGGGTGGTGAACCCGGCCCGCGTTCTGAGGGAAGGAATCCGGGAAAGGGCTTCTCGTGCTGTTGCTGGGCTGTGAAAGGACTCAGCGACGCTGCCTCATCCCAGAGCCAGCTCAGTGCGCAAGGGAAATGGCCGGGCGCTTGGATTTCCATGGAGACGGGGCGTCGCGCTCCAGGCCCCCTTGGGTCAGCGATGGGCCAGGCCCCGAGGGACGGACGCTGGCTGAGCCCGTCGAGAGAGCCCCCGCCAGGTCCCCACGCTCAGGCACAGTCTGTCTCGTACTCATCCATGAGCAAGTCCGAGGGCAGGGGGGCCTTGGCTGGGTCGGGGGCCGCTGACCCACAGGAAAATCAGCCGGGGCCACACACAAGTGGGAAGTAGAAAAGAAACCCCAGCCCTGGTGACGCGGCCCCCGACGGGGAAGCAGAAGGACCCCCCCACATTCCCCTCGCACCAGAGCGCTGGGAGAGTTTGTGTGCTCCAGCCCCACGGCGTGGGCTCTCCAATGCCGGGGGGCCCAAGCCTCAGGGGACGGATTCAGGCCAGCCGGGGCCTAGGGCTGCCAGGTGTCCGGTACTGACCCGGGAAGTCCGGTGTTTGTGCCTCCCGTCCAGTACAAATATTCCAAAACCACCGGACACCTCTCAAGGCATTTCTTAAAGGGGCCACGCTGGTTTGATTTGATTTGATTTATTTGCTTAATAACTTGCGGGTGCTTTTTTTCTCTCTCAACAACATTGCTCTCCCCCTTTTTTTTTCTCAACAGAATTGTTCCTCGGTGTTTTCTTTGGGGCGGGGGGATGTTCGGTATTTTTGGTTAAACCATCTGGCAACCCTACAGGGGCCGCTTCCAGCCCCTGGCCTTAGGTTCCCCGCCGCTGCCCTAGGGGCTGGCAACACGCAGAGGATGGTGCTCCGCGGAAGGCACCAGGTGGGATGAGCTTCCGAGGGCAGACGCAGCACGTGGCGAGACAGCGGCAGGCTGAGCCTCGGCCGGTCACCCTGTCCCAGGGGATTCAGCTGGGAGCACGCGAGGGATTTCCTGGTCTGCTGCGTCTGGCGTGGCCTGGGCCAGATCTCGAGCTGGTACACGCTTGCACATCGGCACCGAGAGGGATGCAGCGACCTGGCCAGCAGCCTCTGAGCTGGGCCCCGTGCGCGTCGTCTGAGAACCCCCCGTACACTTCCCCCTCCCCCTCCTTCGGGAACCCGCCAGCCGCGCAGCCATTGTCCGCAGGGCCTCGTTCACGTCCTTGTTGCGCAGGGCGTAGATCAGGGGGTTGAGCAGCGGGGTGACCAGGCTGTAGAGCAGGGAGAAGACTTTGTTGAGGTTCACGGCTGTGCTGGCTGTGGGCACCATGTAGACAATGGCCAGGGCTCCGTAGAAGGTGCTGACCACGATCAGGTGGGAGGTGCAGGTGGAGAAGGCCTTCCGCCGCCCGGCGCGGGACGGGTTTTTTACGATGGCCGCCAAGATGAGCGCGTAGGACGTCAGGGTGAGCAGGAAGGGGATGAGGGTGGCGGTGCTGGAGAGCAGGAAGGCGGCCAAGGTGATGAGCCGGGTGTCGCTGCAGGAGAGCGTGACCAGGGGCAGGAAGTCGCAGAAGAAATGGTCGATTTCGTTGGGGCCGCAGAAGCGCAGCCTGTAAATCCAGGCCATGATGATGGGGTTGAAGAGGAAGCCGCCGAGCCAGGAGCAGGAGGCCAGCTCGACGCACACCCTCCCGTTCATGAGGGCCGTGTAGCGCAGCGGGTGGCAGATGGCCAGGTAGCGGTCGTAGGCCATCACCGTGAGCAGGAAGCTTTCTGTGGCTGCCTGGGAGCCGAAGATATACAGCTGGGCGATGCAGCCGCCGAAGGAGATCACCACGCCCTTCTCGGCCAGGAGACCCTGCAGCATCCTGGGGACGAGGTTGGACGTGTACCAGATCTCCAGGCAGGACAAGTTCCCCAGGAAGAAATACATGGGGGTGTGCAGGCCCCGGTCCACCAGCACCGCCACGATGATCAGGGTGTTCCCCAGCACAGTGGTGAGGTACGTGAGCAGAACCAGCACAAAGGGGCCCATGCGGAACGGGTAGGGGATCCGGAAGCCCCGGAGGATGAATTCCGTCACGTGGCTTTGGTTCCCCCTCTCCGCGTCTGCCATGGGCGCGGCGTCTGGGGAAAGCACAGACCGAGCGATTCGGGGACCAGACCCAGCCTACGAAGCTCAGCAAGCGCCTCCCATCCCCGCGGCTGGGGACCCCCTGGCCCGCACCCACAGGAGGCAAAGACCAGGGAGAATGAACCGGGCAGAACAGCCGCTCGGGGGCTCCCGCGTACCCAGCAGAGGAAATGTCCCAAAGGGGGTTCGGATGCCCATGAACTGGGATGGGAAGGGGGCGTCCGAGTCACTTTGGGGGCCTGGAATTGTCCCCTTTTAGCTTCACCCATGGGTGACACTCGGGCAGGACATAACCTTGGGTGATCCTGGGCAGGCCACAGTCCCCCCCTTAGCAGCCAAAGCAGGACCGGGGCCCCCGACCCCACAGGTGGGGAGGGAGAGCGTTGTGCCAGGTGGACTGGTCGGGGCTGGAGCCTGGGCACAAGCTGGTGGTTCCAGCAGGGGAGAGATGCAGCTGGACCGGTGGGTGGCCCCCAACCCAGGAGTGGAGAGGAGTGTGGGGCTCGAGCCACAGCAGGGGTCCCCTGTCCCCCAGAGGCTGCCCCACAGACGGGGTGCCCTGGGCTGCCTCCTCTTCTGGTGCCTGCTGAGTGGCCAGGGCTGTCGGGGTGGGGTGGGGGAGGAGGGCTCCCCGTGTCTCTGCTCCCCGCATCATGGCCTGCCCTCTCAAACATCAGAGCATCAGATCAGCCAGGTGGGGTCAGACCAAAGGTCCACCCAGCCCAGTGCCAGGTGCCACAGAGGGAGGCAACAGAACAGGGAACCATCCAGTGAGCCCTCCCCTGTCCCCCATACCCAGTCTCTGACAGACAGAGGCAGGGACACCACCTCTGCTCAGCCTGGCTAACAGCCACTGATGGACCTGTACTCCATGAATTTATCTAGCTCTATTTGGAACCCTGTTAAAGTCCTGACGTTCACAGCATCCTCTGGCGAGGAGTTCCACAGGTTGACTGTGCGCTGCATGAAGAAAAACTTCCTTTGGTTTGTTTTAAACCTATTAATGACATTGGGTGACCCCAAGTTCTCATGTTATGGGAATAAATAAATAACTTCCCATTTTTCCTACACCACTCATGATTTTATAGACCTTTATCGTATCCCCCCTTTGTCTCCTCTTTTCTAAGTCTTTTAAATCTCTCTCCATATGGGACCCGTTCCAAACCCCAAGTCATTTTCGTTGCCCTTTTCCAATTCCTGTAGATCGTTTTTGAGATGAGGTGACCACTTCTGCCCGCAGTATTCAAGAGGTGGGCGTACCGTGGATTTATACAGAGACAATAAGATATTCTCCGTCTCATTCTCTATCCCCCTTTTTTAATGATTCCTAACATTCTATTTGCTTTTCTGATGGCCGCTGCGCACTGCGTGGATGTCTTCAGAGAACTGGCCACAATGACTCCAAGATCTTTCTCGAGTAGTTGTAGCCAAATGAGTCCCCATCTTATTGTATGTATACAGGCAGTCCCCGGGTTACATGGATCCGACTTACATCGGATCCCTACTTACAAACAGGGTGAGGCAATCCCGCACTAGCTGCTTCCCCCCAGCAGACCAGGGAGACACGAAGTTAGCACCCTCCCCCCCAGCAGACCAGGGAGACGCGAAGCTAGCACCCCCCCCCCCCCCCAGCAGACCAGGGAGACGCGGAGCGGCTTTTCTCAGCAGATACCTCAGCTTGAGAATAAAGGACTGAGGGAAGTGAGGTGTGGAAGAATAAAACTGAGCTCTGGAGAAATGTTTGGCTCGAGTTTCCCCTACAATATGTACCAGTTCCGACTTACATACAAATTCAACTTAAGAACAAACCTACAGTCCCTATCTTGTACGTAACCCGGGGACTGCCTGTAGTTGGGATTATTTTTTCCAATGGGCATTACTTTCCATTTATCCACATTATATTTCATTTGCCATTTTGTTGCCCGGTCACTCAGTTTGGGGAGCTCTTTTTGAAGCTCTTCGTAGTCTGCTTTGGTCTTAACTCTCTTGAGCAGTTTGGTATCATCTGCAAATTTTGCCACCTCCCTGCTTACCCCTTTCTCCAGATCATTTATGAATAAGTTGAAAAGGATTGGTCCCAGGACTGACCCTTGGGAGACATCACTAGTTACCTCTCTCCACTCGGAAAACTGACCATTTATTCCTGCCCTTTGTTTCCTGTCTTTTAACCAGTTCTCAATCCATGAACGGACCTTCGCTCTTAGCCCATGACAACTTACTTTACGTAAGAGCCTTTGGGGAGGGACCTTGTCGAAGGCTTTCTGGAAATCTAAGTGCATCACATCCACTGGCAGAGCCGTAACTAGGGTGGGGCAAGTGGGGCACTCCCCCCAAGTGCAGTACATCGCCAGCAGATCCAGAGAAGTGATTATTCCCCTTTATTTGGCTCTGGGGAGGCCACATCTGGAGTGTTGTGTCCAGTTCTGGGCCCCCCCCTACAGGAAGGATGTGGACGCATTGAAGAGGGTCCAGCGGAGGCGACCAAAATGATTAGGGGGCTGGAGCACATGACCTACGAGGAGAGGCTGAGGAACTTGGGTCTGTTTAGTCTGCAGAAGAGCAGAGTGAGGGGGGATTTGATAGCAGCCTTCAACTTCCTGAAGGGAGGTTCCAAAGAGGCTGGCGAGAGGCTGTTCTCAGTAGTGACAAATGCAGAACAAGGAGCAATGGGCTCAAGTTGCGGTGGGAGAGGTCCAGGTTGGATATTAGGAAAAACTATTTCCCTAGGCGGGTGGGGAAACACTGGGATGGGTTCCCTAGGGAAGTAGTGGAGTCTCCATCCCTAGAGGTGTTTAAGTCTCGGCTTGACACAGCCCTGGCCGGGTTGATTTAGTTGGGATTGGTCCTGCCTAGAGCAGGGGGCTGGACTTGATGACTCCTGAGGTCTCTTCTAGCTCTGTGGTTCTATGATTCTATGATTTAGGGGCGCAAAATTAAAAATGAAAAAGTTATAATATTATGTCATTTATATCTTTACCATCATCCACTCGCAATCTTAATATACGTGCAATTAACAACATGTGCAATGAATAACATTAATATCAAAAATTAAGAATTTTATCATTTTTGGGGGTGGGGGGGGCACAGTTCAGTAGCTTGCTCCAGGCGCAGAAAACGTTAGTTTCGGCTCTGTCCCCTGGATCCCTCTTGTCCACCTGTTTGTGGACTCCCTCAAAGAACTCTAGTGGATTAGTGGGGCAGGCTTTCCCTTTACAGAAACCATTTTGACTTTTCCCCCAACAAGTTACGTTCATCTCTGAGTCTGACAATTCTATTCTTTACTAGAGTTTCAGCCGCTTGGTGCCCCCTGCTTGTGTATGGGAAGGAGTAAATAACGTTTCCGTAGTCACTAGCCATTGTACAGAACTCTACCCCCTCCCCCTTAGTCCTCGATTCCCAGCTGAACAGTCCCAAGCTTTTAAGTCTCTCCTCATATGGCGGCTGTGCTCACTCCCGACAGGGATTCCTCAAGGGTTCCCTTTCGAGGCATCGGGATGAAGAACTGGATGGGGAGCTGATACGAGAGAACGTTTTTTGGAAGCCTTTAATCTGGTGCCTCTTCCCCCCAGTGTCTTAGCCCTGCCGTGTACGCGGGGGGCTGGGCCAGACCTCGCGAGCTCCGGTCCAGTCCCACACATCTAGGAAAGCTCTGGGAAGAGGGTGAAGACAAAGATGGCACATGACCAAGGTTTTCCAGTATGTACAGATTGGTACGAGGCGGAGGAAGAAAATCTCTTTTCTTCTTTACCTCCAGGAGCAAATGGGCTTAAACTCAGATTGGATGTGAGGAAAAGCTTCCTGCCTGTCCGGGTGGGGAAACACTGGAATAAATCGCCCAGGGGGGTTGTGGAATCCCCATCACTGGGGATGTTGAAGAGCAGGTTGGACACACACCTGCCAGGGATGGGCTAGACCGTGCTGGGTCCTGCCGCAAGGGCAGGGGACTGGACTCGATGAGCCCTCAAGGTCCCTACTGGTTCTAGGGCTCTATGACGCTACAGCCAGAATCCATTCCAGACTCTATGGCTGAGGGGGGAGCACAGAGCTCTGTGCTGGGACCCCAAGTCCTCGTACTTTTGCAGCACAGCTCCAGTGTGTTGTCAATAGAGCCAGCCATTCCCCCCCTCGGGTCTGTGCCCAGGCTCAACGCGGATTTTTCAGCCTTTGTTTTCAGGCCTTGGATTGGTGTCACCCTCGCCCTCTCCTGGACACCGGGGGCCAAAGCCGTGCGGAGGAGCAGGTCGGACTAGACCCTCCCCGTGGTCCTGCCTGGCCTCACAATCTGCAAGTGCCCGTCACTGAGATGAGCCAAGCGTTCAATCTCCATGGCTGCAGGCCCGCTCCTGCCCTAGCACGGAGGCATGGGGGCGGGGGGGGGGGGTGTCTCACAGGAGCAGCAGGGATTTAGGCACCCGAGTCACTGGGGCGCTCACCTCGTGTCCTTTGGACCCCCTTCCTAAAGCATTCCCTCCAGACCCAGCGCGTCAGGACTCACCTCACCCGTGGAATGGGGCCGGCTCTGGCGAGGGGACGGTCTGGCGTCTGGCCAGGGGACACGGTGGAGAGGGGGCCGAGAAGACGGCGGTCGGCGTTGCCTTGTCCTCGGCTGCCTGGAGAGAGGGTGGCAGGTTCGAGGAGCACCCGAAGGCGGGGTTGTCAAGGGAACGTCAATCTCTGCACATGCAGAGGGGCCCTGGAAGGAGCAGCCATGCACAATTACTGTGGGCGCGCCGCTGGTCCGGGGTGAGCGGCCAGACCAGGGCCGGGCAGTGGAGAGTCAGGGCCTGACGCCCGGGCAGTAGAGATCAAAGGGAAAGCACCGGACAAACCGTCTGGAGGGTCTCCCAGGATGAAAGGAGTCGGTTCTAGCCCAAGGGTGACCGAGTCCTGCCCGTCCCACAGACGCTGGGCTGGATGCGGACGGGACAGGGACGGTCTCATTCCCGGCAATGAACCGATCTGTGGTCTCTGGACTTCTCCCCACAACACCCATTCCTAAACGCCCCTGGCGTCCCGAGAAAATCCCCTGGTTTCAGAGGAAGGGAGCCAAGCCGGCTTCCAAATCACATGAATGCGGTGGCACAGATATTGAAGGGTGTGGTACGATAGGCAGCCAGGCAGACAAACAGAGATAGATAGGATGTGTGGGGATGGATGGATGGATGGATAGATAGATAGATAGATAGATAGAGGGGGGGTGTGGGGATAGATAGATAGATAGAGGGGGTGTGTGGGGATAGATAGATAGATAGATAGAGGGGGTGTGTGGGGATAGATAGATAGATAGATAGATAGAGGGGGTGTGTGGGGATAGATAGATAGATAGATAGATAGAGGGGGTGTGTGGGGATAGATAGATAGATAGATAGAGGGGGTGTGTGGGGATGGATGGATGGATGGATAGATAGATGGGGTGTGTGGGGATAGATGGATGGATGGATAGATAGATAGATAGATAGATGGGGTGTGTGGGGATAGATAGATAGATAGATAGATAGATAGAGGGGGTGTGTGGGGATAGATAGATAGATAGATAGATAGAGGGGGTGTGTGGGGATAGATAGATAGATAGATAGATAGGGTATATGGGGATAGATAAGATAGATGGTGGATGGGGATAATTCAGGAAATCATGTATGGATTCATATTTTGCTTTGATCCCTCAGTTAGACAATTTCTGGCCAGATCCCGCTAAGAGGTCCATGAGGATGCGCCCCCAGGTTCTGGACACACACACAAAACCCACATTACAGGTCACCGAGGCTCCGTCTAGACTGCAAGACTCTGTAGAAAAAGAGCATCTAGACGACAACCAGCACTTTTGAAAAGTGAGCCGCGTTTTCCAAAGAGCACCCGGGCAGTCTGGAAGCTCTCTTTGGAAAAAGCCCTGTTTGCGTTACAAGGCGCCTTTTTTTCGAGAGAGCGCTTTCCAAAAGGAGGCATTCTTCCTCGTAAAATGAGGTTTTCTGCTGTCGAAAAAATGATTTACTTTTGAAAGAACATGGCAGCAGTCTGGATGCAGATAGTTTTTTCAAAAAAAGGCCACTTTAAAAAACCCCTGTAGCCTAGAGATACCCTGTGGGACTGTGGGGAAAGGCCGAATTCTCGGCGTGCTGGCTCTGCAGTCATTCCCTTCTTGCCTCCCCCAGGGAGGTATCTCACACCCAGCTCGCACTTACCCAGCTGGTCCCAGGCAGATGTCAGGTCCTGGCCTCACCGTGCCTCATCTTATCCACAAGCAGAGAGAAAAAGAACCAGTTCTGGTCTGACTGCAGGAGCAGACTCTCCGGGAGGTCTATCGCCAGTGAACAAACGGGTCTGATTGAAGTGCCAGGTCCAAGGCCCAGCTCCGTGGCAGGCGCCTGTCGCTGAACTTAGCGCGAGGGAGACGGACGGAGGGAGGGAGAGATCTAGCGCTCTGCTGGGTAGCTGGGCTGTTTCGACACCACGTGAGCATTGCAGGGTGAAATCGCGGCCTTTGAAGAGGAAGTTCCTGCTCTCCAATGGGCTCATTACCCAGCTGTCGGTCTCCTGGGGTTGTTCTGGAAGCACTGACATCACATTGCTCTTTAGACGCTCGCGTGTTCCCTCTGCTTGCTTTCCAGGCCCTGTGCACACGTCAAAGTCCTGCGCGAGCTGTCTGAGCGGGAGGGCCACCTTCCGAACAATATTTGCTCTCAATTTCTACACTTTTTACGTGGCTGGAATTGCACATCTTCGTAAGCCAGCCTGCAGCTGCAGTGCGGGGCCGGGCTGAATTATGGCCACTCTTAACATGGGCCATCAGACTGGGTGAGACCAATGGTCCATCTAGCCCAGTTAGGCCTGTTTACGGCCAAATGCTTCAGGAGCATCACTGTCCCTGCTCTCAGCCCCCTCCTCTCCGTGCTATGGAAAACCATCCTATTGCAGGCACAGCCCGCTGCCCTGGCACAGCCAAACCCGACCTGGCTGGAAGTCGGGACAAGAGGAAACTGCCTGCTACATTGGGTGGCCCTGGCTCCTACTGTACTTGATCAACCAGACGGACAGACAGACAGATGCACAAACTCTCTGAGGGTATGTCTACACTACCCCGCTAGTTCGAATTAGCGGGGTAATGTAGGCATACCCTAATGTAGATAGATTTATCGATAACCGGATTGGATCTCCTTGTTATCACACGATCACTTCACAGCTGTCTGCCGTCGATCCTGAGTGGGTTAAGTTTGGGGTTGGACAGCCCAGCTCGGGGTGGGGGTGGGAGGACAGAGGCTGTGGCATTTCCCCTTCAAGGGAGGGGCGGATCCCACGAGCTCACTCAGCAGTTTTCCACGCAGTGCGAGACGGTGCGACGTTCCATTTACCCTCCAAAGGGGGGGTGAGTCCGGGAGCCGGAAGGGTGGCTGGCTGCTGCCATTTGGGCTTGCAGGGCTGAGGCAGCACCCTGAGGTGGGCCCGTCTGGCTGTGGGGTGCCATCTGCTGTCGTGCCGGGGGATAACGGGGCCCGGGGAAGGCGAGGCTGTGGGGTGCCCTCTGCCGTCGTGCCGGGGGATAACGGGGCCCGGGGAAGGCCTGGCTGTGGGGTGCCCTCTGCCGTCGCGCCGGGGGATAACGGGGCTGGGGGAAGGCCTGGCTGTGGGGTGCCCTCTGCCATCGTGCCGGGGGATAACGGGGCCCGGGGAAGGCGTCGCTTTGGGGTGCCGTCTGCTGTCGTGCCGGGGGATAACGGGGCTCGGGGAAGGCCTGGCTGTAGGGTGCCCTCTGCCGTCGTGCCGGGGGATAACGGGGCCCAGGGAAGGCGTGGCTGTGGGGTGCCCTCTGCCGTCGTGCTGGGGGATAACGGGGCCTGGGGAAGGCCTGGCTGTGGGGTGCCCTCTGCCGTCGTGCCGGGGGATAACGGGGCCCGGGGGAGGCCTGGCTGCGGGGTGCCCTCTGCCGTCGTGCCGGGGGATAACGGGGCCCGGGGGAGGCCTGGCTGTGGGGTGCCCTCTGCCGTCGTGCCGGGGGATAACGGGGCCCGGGGAAGGCCTGGCTGTGGGGTGCCCTCTGCCGTCGTGCCGGGGGATAACGGGGCCCGTGGAAGGCCTGGCTGTGGGGTGCCGTCTGCCGTCGTGCCGGGGGATAACGGGGCCCGGGGAAGGCCTGGCTGTGGGGTGCCCTCTGCTGTCGTGCCGGGGGATAACGGGGCCCGGGTAAGGCCTGGCTGTGGGGTGCTGTATGCTGTTGTGCCGGGGGATAACGGGGCCCGTGGAAGGCCTGGCTGTGGGGTGCCCTCTGCCGTCGTGCTGGGGGATAACGGGGCCCAGGGAAGGCCTGGCTGTGGGGTGCCCTCTGCCGTCGTGCTGGGGGATAACGGGGCCCAGGGAAGGCCTGGCTGTGGGGTGCCCTCTGCCGTCGTGCTGGGGGATAACGGGGCCCGGGGAAGGCGTGGCTGTGGGGTGCCGTCTGCCGTCGTGCTGGGGGATAACGGGGCCCGGGGAAGGCCTGGCTGTGGGGTGCCGTCTGCCGTCGTGCTGGGGGATAACGGGGCCCAGGGAAGGCCTGGCTGTGGGGTGCCCTCTGCCGTCGTGCCGGGGGATAACGGGGCCCGGGGAAGGCGTGGCTGTGGGGTGCCCTCTGCCGTCGTGCCGGGGGATAACGGGGCCCGGGGAAGGCGTGGCTGTGGGGTGCCCTCTGCCGTCGTGCCGGGGGATAACGGGGCCCGGGGAAGGCGAGGCTGTGGGGTGCCCTCTGCCGTCGTGCCGGGGGATAACGGGGCCCGGGGAAGGCCTGGCTGTGGGGTGCCCTCTGCCGTCGCGCCGGGGGATAACGGGGCTGGGGGAAGGCCTGGCTGTGGGGTGCCCTCTGCCATCGTGCCGGGGGATAACGGGGCCGGGGGAAGGCGTGGCTTTGGGGTGCCGTCTGCTGTCGTGCCGGGGGATAACGGGGCTCGGGGAAGGCCTGGCTGTGGGGTGCCCTCTGCCGTCGTGCCGGGGGATAACGGGGCCCGGGGAAGGCCTGGCTGTGGGGTGCCCTCTGCCGTCGTGCCGGGGGATAACGGGGCCCGGGGAAGGCCTGGCTGTGGGGTGCTCTCTGCCGTCGTGCTGGGGGATAACGGGGCCCGGGGAAGGCCTGGCTGTGGGGTGCCCTCTGCCGTCGTGCCGGGGGATAACGGGGCCCGGGGAAGGCCTGGCTGTGGGGTGCCCTCTGCCGTCGTGCCGGGGGATAATGGGGCCCGGGGAAGGCCTGGCTGTGGGGTGCCCTCTGCCGTCGTGCCGGGGGATAACGGGGCCCGGGGAAGGCCTGGCTGTGGGGTGCCGTCTGCCGTCGTGCCGGGGGATAACGGGGCCCGGGGAAGGCCTGGCTGTGGGGTGCTCTCTGCCGTCGTGCTGGGGGATAACGGGGCCCGGGGAAGGCCTGGCTGTGGGGTGCCCTCTGCCGTCGTGCCGGGGGATAACGGGGCCCGGGTAAGGCCTGGCTGTGGGGTGCTCTCTGCCGTCGTGTCGGGGGATAACGGGGCCCGGGGAAGGCCTGGCTGTGGGGTGCCCTCTGCCGTCGTGCCGGGGGATAACGGGGCCCGGGGAAGGCCTGGCTGTGGGGTGCCCTCTGCCGTCGTGCCGGGGGATAACGGGGCCCGGGGAAGGCCTGGCTGTGGGGTGCCCTCTGCCGTCGTGCCGGGGGATAACGGGGCCCGGGTAAGGCCTGGCTGTGGGGTGCCCTCTGCCGTCGTGCCGGGGGATAACGGGGCCCGGGGAAGGCCTGGCTGTGGGGTGCTCTCTGCCGTCGTGCCGGGGGATAACGGGGCCCGGGGAAGGCCTGGCTGTGGGGTGCCCTCTGCCGTCGTGCCGGGGGATAACGGGGCCCGGGGAAGGCCTGGCTGTGGGGTGCCCTCTGCCGTCGTGCCGGGGGATAACGGGGCCCGGGGAAGGCCTGGCTGTCCCACAGTGGCCTCGCCCCGCTCCCAGTGTTACCCCAGAGTCGCAGTAACAAGTACATTTAACATGGAAATGTAGAATTGGGAACGGGGATCTGGTGAGGGACGTTCTGGCTCTGGCTGTCAGAAGGGAGGCCCCTGGCGCCGTATCTAATCCCCGGTGGGCAGTCCAAACGCTCAGAGTGCAGAGTACATTTGCTAATCTATTATCACATTTGACTTGACAAGTGCATGGAACAATAACAAGAACAACCAGCCAACAGAATGCAACCGCCCCCCCCAAACAGAGGGAAAGCCATACAGCCAGCTCCCCAATCCAGGCACGGCACACATACTTTACAGGGTTTCTATGGTGGGGATGGTGTTTGCGACCTACGACCGCAGCCAGTGGTCCCTTGCCGATGGGATTGATTGCCCTGAGTGGAATCCACAGGAGGCGAGGGAGACGCTGGGTGGTGGGGCAGGTCTCAGTCCTCGTGTGAGAACCCGCCTGAGGCGTGCGAGGGTCCTACGCCTCCCGCTTCAGCCATGGCAGGCTGGAACAGCCACTGCTGGCAGGCGAACGACGCCGGCTCCCGACCCTTCTGCACAGGGCAGTGGGGCCCTCGACGACTCCGAGGCGCCGATGCCTGACGGGCGTGGTCCACTCAGACTGAGCACGCCCCTCCCTAGGGTGCCGTCCTTTTGTATTGTCCTGGGCGGGAAAACCTGCGCAGGGCGGGGTGCACAATTTCCATGCCGTGTGCACGGCTTCTGCGTGCCACGTGCACCACTTGGTGCCGAGTGCAAAGGACATTAGGCAGGAAAACAGAGTCCTAGACCTTCCCACGGAGTTTGTGGTCATTTTGAAAACATAAGCACCTTACACAGACACGTTATAAACCTCACAAACACCCCCATGCCAGCCAGCGCCGCAGCGGCCACGGGGGAGTCCGGCACCCGGCCGCTTCCCACGAGAGTTCCGGGTGTTCTGCAGCGGCCGCAGGCAGAGGGTCCACGTCGGCGTGAGGCCACGCTGCCGCCCTGTACTGCCCAGTTAAAGGGCCAGTGCCGTGCCGCAGTCTGTATGCGGTTTGCCCGGCTCGTCTGGGGCTGAGCCACAGGCCGAGCAACAATGTACAACGGCCAAGTCCTGGGTCAGGGTGGGCACCAATGAGCCGTTGAAACACAGAGAGACGCGAGCCCCCCGGTAGGCAGGGAGGCAGTTTATAAGGCCCGGCCTTCAGTCCGGGCAGAGCTGCAATTCGAGTCAGCCGGGGGCGCAGCCGGGGCAAGCCGTCGACAAGGCCCAGCCCTGGGGCAGGGTGGGGCAGACAGACGAAAGTTTACCACAAGCGAGTCAATAACAGCTTAAAGTTCTGCCTGGTTCCCAGCCGGGCGGGGTCGTGTCTCCTCGCTGGAGGAGCTGAGAAGTGTACAGGTTTTGCCCTCACAGGGGGGAGCCTGCCACCCAAGGGCAGGGATGGCGGGTGAAGGGGGCGAGTCCGGGCCCATATGCTCCACTGTGTCCAACAGTGGCGGCCATGGGGTCAGCGGGGAAACTGGCAGCTACACGCTGACCAGGTCTGTGGGTCAGCGGGGGTCCAAGCCACAACATGTTGCCCATCCGACCTCCATCTCCTCAGCCGCCCCAGGGTCGGGTGTCCCTGGACCACTTCCCAGTTCCCCCTGGGGCCCTATCAGGCTCGGCCTCTGTTCCTTGGGGTCAGCTGTGGGGGAGGTGCTGGCAGGGTGTCCATGGGTTCCGGTTCTGGCAGGTTCAGGCCACAGCAGCGGTCTCAGTGGCCCGGGCCAGTCATCAGGGCTAGCAGGGGTCGTGGTGGACAAACCCAGTCCTCCCATAGAGCACCGCTGGGCCCTTTGCTGCGGAATTTGGGTCCGAGCGTTTGGCTCATTTGGCCACCGAGCTCCCACTGACCTCTGAGCTCTTATACGCCTGGTCCCGCCTTCCTGCTTCCGGTGTCAAAGGGGTCTTGGGTCAGAGGGAGGCCACGTTGCTGCCCTAGACTCATTACGCCGCACGAGCCCACCGCTTAGAGGGAACACAGGTTGGTCATGAATCGATAGGGCAACGGGCTTTCAGAAGGTCTGCGCGCCTCCACTGCTCCCAGGGCTGAGCGCAAGAAGAAGCCCATGGAAGAGATTGGAAACGGGACCCTGGATTTGTGTAGGGTTTGATCCTTGCCCCAGCCCAGGCTGCTGCTGTTCCATTTTAGCCTACGGGAACCATCCGCTAGGATCGCCCGAACTTCCATGTCCTGCGAGCCTGGCTCAGGGCCTCCTGGACCTCCCTGTTTCTCAGGCTGTAGATGAGGGGGTTGGCCAGGGGCGTGAGGACGGTGTAGGCGACAGAGAGAACTTTCTTGAAGTGGCGCAGGAGGTCGGTGGTGGGGAACATGTAGACGGCCAGCAGAGTCCCGTAGTACACGCTCACCACGAGGAGGTGGGAGGAGCAGGTGGAAAAGGCCTTGTGCCGCCCGGCGGTGGAGGGGATCCTGAGGATGGCGCTGAGGATGCAGGCGTAGGACGCCACGGTGAGCAGGAAGGGGACAAAGGAGAAGATCAGGCTGAGTGCGAAGGCCAGTGTCTCCATCTGCCGAGGGTCGTCGCAGGAGAGTTTGACCAGGGGGACGAGATCACAGAAGAAATGGTCGATACCGTTGGGGCCGCAGAAGGTTAACTGGGATATTGGCAAGGCTGTTATGAGACAACCAAGGAACCCGCCTGCCCACGACCCCCCGGCCAGCTGGAGGCAAGCCCTGTCACTCATCCGGGCGGCGTAGTGCAGTGGGTTGCATATGGCGACGTACCGGTCGTAGGACATCACAGTCAGGAGGAGACATTCAGTGCCAACCAGAGCACCAAAGAAATAATATTGTGTGAGACACCCGGCGAAGGAGACAGTCCTGTCCCCCGTCAGGAGCCCGGCCAGCAGCCGGGGCAGGAGGGTGGAGCTGTAGCAGGTCTCCAGGCAGGACAGGTTCCCCAGGAAAAAGTACATGGGGGTGTGAAGGTGCCGGTTCACCACCACTAGCCCCACGATGAGGATGTTCCCCGCCATGGTGGCCAGGTAGATCACGAGGAAGAGCAGGGAGAGCGGAGCCTGCAGGCCAGGAAGATCCCTGAATCCCAGGAGGATGAATTCTGGGAGGGACGTTCGGTTTCCTTGGTCTGGGCTTGCCATGGGCTGTGTCTGTGGGACAGAGTCACCGTGAGCAATAACGAACGTTCATTGCACCAGGGCAGCCTTGTCATCTCTGTGTCCCTCTGCCGGGCCCCGGGACGGAGCAGTGCAGGTGGGGAAGGGGTTCGCCGGCTCTTAGCCCCGGGGACAGGATCGGTGTCAGAGCAGAGCGCAGGTGAAACAGGCCGTGTCTCTGCACCCTGGGGAGCCGGGGCCGGGCACTCGGACCCTGCCGCGCTGGGCTCGGTGGGGGCACAGAGCCCCCGACAGGTGTTCACAGTCCTGGGGGCTGAAAGTGGGAGGGGCCGTCCCACTGGGGAGATGGGCCAGGAGATGGGCAGGGAGCCCTGGCAGGGCAGCCAACCAAGAAAAGGGGTCTGGGTCCTGAGAGGGGCTTCCCCTCGGCCTGGCCCCCACTCCTGCCCCGCTAGGCAGAAAGCAGCTGGGCGCAGCCTGATGGGCATCGGGGCCAGTGTCCAAGCAGGGGGATTCCCAGGCCCTGCCCACCCATCGGGAGCGTCTCTGTGGGCCGAGGGTGCCCCTCTCGCCCAGCTACAGTGCTACGCCCGATAGACGCCTTCTTGTACCCCCAGCCGCGCACACCGATGGGCGCCCCGACCCTCGGCGCTGTTCCCCGCTCCGACGCTGCGGAGCCCTGCCCGGGTCCCTGTTCCTCAGTCCCCTACTCCCAGTGCCCCATTCCCCCCTTTCCAGCCCCCTTCTCCTTCGCAGGCCCAGAGACCCGCGCAGGGCACAGCCTGATTGCACCCGCTAGTTCTGGGAGGGGGACAGTCAGGGTCTGCGGCCCGCCCCTTTGGTCCCATGGGAGGGGCAAGGGGGACCCGGCACTTCTCTGGTCACGGAGTGTTTGCCCTCCCCTCCCATGTGGCTGCTGGGCCTGGCTCCGAGACACTGGCGTGGGGCCGTCGGGCAGCTCTCGCCCGTCCCACCCCACCAGCCCCTGTCGCTCTGTGAGCCCCGTCCCGGGTCTGCCTCGTGGGCCTGCAGGCCCTGCCTTGGGGCAGGAAACGTGGCAGCACGTGGCTTTGCCCTCGTCCCACACACAGCTGGGGGGGGGGAGAGTGTCTCAACAATTAAACCCCCAGGAATGGCTCAGGCTCACAAACGGGCTCAGGCGCTAACGGGGGAGGGGGCGTCAAATCCCCTCCATGAACTAGGCGGGAAATGGCAGCTCCTTGTGCTCCTGCCCGTGACGTTTGCAGCCTGGTCATAGAACGTCGAATCCTAGAGCGGGCAGAGACCTCACAAGGTCACCGAGTCCTGCCCCCGCCCAAAGCAGGACCAACCCAACTCAGGCATCCCAGCCAGGGAGACTTAAACACCTCTAGGGATGGAGATTCCCTGCCCCCCCCAGGGAACCCAGCCCAGCGCTTCCCACCCGCCTAGGGAAAGAGTTTGTCCTAATCTCCAACCTAGACCTGCCCCACTGCAACTTGAGCCCATGGCTCCTTGTTCTGCCCCCACTGAGAACAGCCTCTCGCCAGCCTCCCTGGACCCCCCTGCAGGGAGTTGCAGGCTGCTCTCAGATCCCCCCTCACTCTTCACTGCTGCAGACTGAACAAGCCCCAATCCCTCAGCCTCTCCTCATAGGTCCTGTGCTCCAGCCCCCCAATCATTTTGGTCGCCTCCGCTGGACCCTCTCCAATGCGCCCACGTCCTTTCTGTAGTGGGAGGCCCAGAACTGGACACAATACTCCAGATGTGGCCTCCCCAGAGCCGAATAAAGGGGAATAATGACATCTCTGGATCTGCTGGCAATGCTCCTCCTAATGCCCCCTAATATCCCATTAGCCTGCTTGGCTACAAGGGCGCCCTGGTGACTCATCTCCAGCTTCTCATCCACTGTAACCCCCAGGTCCTTTTCTGCAGAACTGCTGCTTAGCCAGTCGGTCCCCAGCCTGTACCAATGTTTGGGATTCTTCCATCCCACGGGCAGGATTCTACACTTGTCCTTGTTGAACCTCGTCAGATTTCTTTTGGCCCAATCCTCTAATCTGTCCAGGTCACTCTGGACCAGATCCCTGCTCTCCAGCGTATCTACCTCTCCCCCTAGCTTAGTGTCATCTGCTAGCTTGCTGAGGGTGCAATCCATCCCCTCCTACGGGTCATTCATAAAGATGTTGACCAGGTCTAAGCCCCCTGAGGGAAAGGGGTTGGGTGCTTTGGGAGAGGCCGGCGGACACCACCAAAATAATCGGGGGGCTGGAGCCACCTGGCTGTGGATGGGCCCTGCCCTGGAGCTGCCCGAACACCCCAGAGATAGGTCCCCCCCATAGTGCTGTGCGGGGCAGGGAAGGAGAGACATGTTCCAGAGCGCACGGTGCCCAGACACCAGGGTGATGGATGCCTGGGCAGATGTGAGCTGAAAGCTCTTTGCTGACCTGACCTCCTGTCCTTCTGGGTGGAGAGTGAGAGACCAGCACCCAGTGCCCTGTGATCCCCCCCCGGCACTCGTGTCCTACCAAACCCACAACCCTGCAGCACCAGGGAGCGGGGAGGAAACAGCTGATTCACCTCCAAAGCGGGTCAGGCAGCAACGGGATCCGGCTGTCACCTCCGCAGGCAGCGTCTCAGGGCCAGATCCGGGTTCCTCCGTCCATCTTCTCTGCCCGGCATGTTCCCCTGTGTCCTGGGCCCGTCAATGGAACGTCAGAGCCCAGAGCAGCGACTGAGGCTCCTTCGCTCTGTCTGGTGACGTGCCCCATGCCACAGCCCTGCGCCAGTCGGGGAAAGTCTGCTCCGGTGCGCTGTATAGCCGGCTGCGGGCAGGGCTGCCTCCCCCGGCGCGGGTCCCGTGGGGAACGTCACCGGCGAGGGAGGCTGGTGTTTGGTCTATTTCTAGACGACATCAGCAGATGCCAACTTCTAGTCCCAAAGGCAAAGTCCCGGAGAGGGGAGAGTTTTGTGGTGCGAAGATGGTGGGGGAAGGCTGGGCTGCCAGTCAACCATAACCCACTGATTCTAGGAACAGGTTTTACAGTGCAGTGTCTCAGAGCTGCCCAAGTGGTTTAGGCACCGTGTTCTCATCCAGTCCCCGTAGGCAGCTTTGACACGCTCAGCGTGGCTGTTTGAGCTTGCCCCCCTGAAGACAAACCTCCTGTCACCTGCAGAACCACGCCACACAAGTGTCCAGTCCTTGCCCTATGAGCTCAGTGATTTGGGATCCTTCCTCCCATTTCCCAGCATGGCTTTGTTCCCCAGGCTCACATCCAGGGCCTCGTGGAGGGGCAGCGGGACGCTGGTTCCCACGTCACTCTGGCAGTTTGCAGAAGTGGGTTTAGAAACGTTCCCCGACCATCGCTGGGACGCTGGGAAAGGACCAACCCGCCTCCCTGCTCCCGGTCCCACACTCCGCCCTGAACGACAGACGTCGTAAGTGGCCCCTGGAGCCAGCCCTCGCAACGAGCAAAGCCGGGTCCGACGGACGAGAGCCCGGCTGTTTGTCCGTACGCTGCCAGAGACCTGGATGGAGTCGGCCACCATTGTGCTTTGGGGTGACCTGTATTGTGGCAGTTACCAAGGGAAGCACCCGGCTTCTGTCTGTCTCTACGCTGAACTGAGCCAAAGGCGCAAAAGGAACACAGGCTGAACCTTTCCAGCCAGAGCTCTCTGGTCCGGCAACACCCATGGTCTGGCATGATGGGAGTCAGCCGGGTGTCCGCTGAGCACGGGAGTGGCCAGGTTTCCCGCGGTCTGGCATGATGGGAGTCAGCCGGGTGTCCATTGAGCATGGGAGTGGCCAGGTTTCCCGCGGTCTGGCATGATGGGAGTCAGCCGGGTGTCCGCTGAGCATGGGAGTGGTCAGGTTTCCCGCGGTCTGGCATGATGGGAGTCAGCCGGGTGTCCACTGAGCATGGGAGTGGCCAGGTTTCCCGCGGTCTGGCATGATGGGAGTCAGCCGGGTGTCCGCTGAGCACGGGAGTGGCCAGGTTTCCCGCGGTCTGGCATGATGGGAGTCAGCCCGGTGTCCACTGAGCATGGGAGTGGTCAGGTTTCCCATGGTCTGGCATGATGGGAGTCAGCCGGGTGTTCACTGAGCATGGGTGTGGCCAGGTTTCCCGCGGTCTGGCATGATGGGAGTCAGCCGGGTGTCCACTGAGCATGGGAGTGGCCAGGTTTCCCATGGTCTGGCATGATGGGAGTCAGCCCGGTGTCCGCTGAGCATGGGAGTGGCCAGGTTTCCCGTGGTCTGTGAAAGTTTGACACACTGGGAGCCCTGGGTCCTGGCTCTCAGTGGTCTGGGTTGTGATTTAGTTCGAATTACTCCTAAATGTCCTGAGGCACATCTACACAGCAGGGCTAAAGCCAAAATAAGCGACACAACTTGAGCTACCTGAATTGCGTAGCTTAAGTCGAAATAGCTTATTTGCAATGAGGAGTAACGGTAGTTCGAATTAGGAGCTTTAATTCGAACTACCTAGCCCGTGCCTCATGTAGCCACGGGCAGGGAGTTTGAACGGGGCATTTAAAAATGGCGGCGCCCGGGAACATGCAGAGAAAGCCCAGGATATTTAAATCCCGGGCTTCATTTGCAAGTTTGAATGCCTACATTAGCCAGCCTAGTTCGAACGAGGGGGCTAGTGTAGACACACCCTGAGGGTTACAGGAGTCGGAGTAAGAAGTCCTCCCACTCGACATTATTTTGACATTATGTCAACTGCTTGCAGTGTAGCCATGGACTATGTTATTGTGCAGTAACATCCGTTATTCCTGAATAACGCTGCTGTATAGACGTACCCTATGAGCCGGGAAGCCGTGGCAGTGCTGGTAATGCTGCTACGTGTTTTTGATCTCCTGTGGTCTGGCAAATTCTCTGGTTCAGCCCCGCTCAAGGTCCACGGGGGCCAGAGGTTCAACCTGTATCACCAGCGAGATGGAACTTGAGGGTAACAAGCTCATTTGTCTATATTGCTCTTTGAAGTTTTTTGTAAACTCCCAGCCTCTTAGCGAATGATTTCCTCGTGCTAATGAGTGTGGCCTGCTACCTGCCCTCCTTCCAATCTGAACTGTTTGGGGGCAGTTCTATGGGATCCCGTCGGAGGCTCCTGTCTGCCCCGGAGCGTGTGGAAGTGTGGACGTGTGCGCCCCTAACACAAGCTCTACAAGAGATCGTTCTTTATGCAAATGAGATTCACGGCCTGGTGAGTGAGGCCCAAGTTCTGGTGATCCCGGGAGCCAATAATGTGCATTGAGGCTGCGAACCCAGAAAAACCCTGCCTAAGCTTGTTCTTAATGTCCTAGCACCTCAGCTGGTAACTCTTGATTGCAACAGAGACCCCCCCTCTCTCTTTTTAGCACACACCTTGCTGCTGAGCAGGGGGTGAACGACTTTGGTAACAGCTTGCTTAAACTCCCATGTTAGTGGACGATCTGGTCTTCATGGCTGCTCCCATATTTCCAGTATCCCAGCTCCCCCCAGCATGTCGGCTGGCATCAATGTGGGGATCAGAGACTTGGGGAGCATACGAAAAACAACAATCGCCTCTACTTTCTCTCTCTTTATTCTAGAGTGTGTCTGTCTGCCTGGGCGTCTGTCTGTGAGTCCATTTGCTCAAGAACTCCCCCAAACAGTAAGAGCTAGAGCCAACAAATTCAGCATGTAGCTTCCTCTTACCCTAACTTTAGGCAAGGTCAGGGTGTGGTTGTGCCAGGACAAGCAGAAGGCCCGGGAATAGGACTGGTTTCCATAACATGCAAGGGAGGGGCTGCTGTTCGGAGGGAGGCTATACTGAGAGTGGCCACTGGGGGCAGCGATCCGGCAGGGGAGATCTATCCTGCGATGTGTCCACAGGGACGTGGCTTTGCCATCTTGCCTACCAACACACTGGGAATGTATGCCCCCCTGCCTTAAACCCTTCCCCCCACCTCCGGCCCCTGGTTGGGAGAGAACAGGTCCTGGGCATGCTGCAAGGATGGCTGGGGGGAAAGGGGAGAGGGGAGAGAAAGAACAGTCCCTGAGGGTGGTCGTGGTGGAGGGCAGGAGGTAAAACAGGCTCTAGGTGGGTTGGGGGTTAGACTGGCAGAGGAGAGAACAAACTCCTGGCCCCCAGCCTCTTGCACCCTCCACCCCAAATACTCCAAACCCTTCTCAGGATGCAGGCAATGCGAGGTAAGTCTGCTAGTGAGAAACCCCCCTGAGCCTGTCCGGTGAGGGCTGTGAGTAGAATGAGCAAAGTGTCTGACCAGTCTGCCAAATG
Source organism: Pelodiscus sinensis (assembly GCF_049634645.1). Lineage (NCBI taxonomy): Eukaryota > Metazoa > Chordata > Testudines > Trionychidae > Pelodiscus > Pelodiscus sinensis. The sequence goes on from NW_027466011.1 coordinate 164,129, forward strand.
CTGTGGGGAGCCACAGGCAGGCCCTGTCGAAAGCAGCGGCTTGCCTGCATGTCCCGTGTCTGGTGTTCGGTGTCCCGTGTCTGGGCTGAGCTCCGGTGCCAGTGGTATTGCTGACACAGCCCGGCTGGACAGCCCCAGAGCAGCCTGGCCCAGGGCACAACGAAAGGGCCGATAGGACAGGGAAGCCTCCGGAGGGAGGTGGAAGAGGAGAGAACGAACATGGCAGGAAGCATGGAAGGTGGCATGACCGTGGTTTCTCCCAGACCATAGGCTCAAGCTGTAAATGTGGGGACACTGCACCCCGCCCCGTCCTATGGCCTGGGGGGCAGTGGAAAGTCCCGGCACTGACTGAGCTGGGCCACTGCCAGGTGCTTTCGTGGCTTAGTGGCCCTGTAGAGCTGTCGGCTGTCTGAGCGGAGCTGTCCCAATGCACCCAGAGAACACACCGCACTCGGCAGACCCACAAACGACACCTGCACCTTCTCTCTGAACACAACCGTTCTCTTTATTTTCAGCAGTCACCAGCGCATCTCTCTCGGCAGCCAACTTCTACCACCCCCGGGGCATCGGCTGCTGGTCCTGATAGTAATGGGGGAATGGGTTTTGAAAAGGGCCCTGCACCTCCACTGCTCCCAGGGCTGTGAGGCTGTAAGCGCAGGATGAGAAGCTCACAGAAGTGAGGGGAAATGCAGCCTTACTCTTTGCAGGCTTTGATTCTGGACTTAACCCATGTTGTAGCTATTTCAATTTCACCTCAGAAAACCGATGGGCTAGCCTCTTCGAAACCTAAATTCCCTGCGAGCCTGGCTCAGGGCCTCCTGGACCTCCCTGTTTCTCAGGCTGTAGATGAGGGGGTTGGCCAGGGGCGTGAGGACGGTGTAGGCGACAGAGAGAAGTTTCTTGAAGTGACTCAGGAGATCAGTGGTGGGGAACATATAAGCAACCATCAGAGTCCCGTAAAAAATGCTCACCACGAGGAGGTGGGAGGAGCAGGTGGAAAAGGCCTTGTGCCGCCCGGCGCTGGAGGGGATTCTGAGGATGGCGCTGAGGATGCAGACATAGGACATGAAGGTGAGCAGGAAGGGGACGAAGGAGAAAAGGAAGCAGATAGAGAAGGCCAGCGTCTCCATCAGCCGAGGGTCATTGCAGGAGAGTTTGACCAGGGGGATGAAGTCGCAGAAGAAATGGTCAATTCTATTGGAACCGCAGAATGTCAACTGGGATATTGACACGACTGTGATGATATTAACTAGAAACCCACCTGCCCACGAGCCCCCAGCCAGCTGGAGGCAAGACCTGTCACTCATCCGGGTGGTGTAGTGCAGGGGGCTGCATATGGCGACGTACCGGTCGTAGGACATCACTGACAGGAGGAGGCATTCTGTGGCCACCAGAGCACCGAAGAAATAATATTGTGTGAGACACCCAGCAAAGGAGATGGTCCTGTCCCCTGTCAGTAGCCCGGCCAGCAGCTGGGGCAGGATGGTAGAGCTGTAGCAGGTCTCCAGGCAGGACAGGTTCCCCAGGAAGAAGTACATGGGGGTGTGAAGGTGTCGATCCACCACCACTATCCCCATGATGAGGATGTTCCCGATCATGGTGGCCAGGTAGATCACGAGGAAGAGCAGGAAGAACGGAGCCTGCAGGCCAGGAAGATCCCTGAATCCCAGGAGGATGAATTCTGCGAGGGATGTTTGATTTCCTTGGTCTGGGCTTGCCATGGGCTGTGTCTGTGGGACAGAGAGTAAGCATGAGAAATAACGAACGTTCACTAAAATATGTCAGCCTTGTTTTCATTGCCTCCTTCTGCTGGGCCCTGGAAAATAGCAGAGTGGACAATGAAGGGTGAGGAAGGGAAATGGCGTCTCTTGATCCCAGAGTCAGATTTTATATCTGAGCAGAGTGCCGCTGAAACCCAAAAGGGATCAAAGCCCCAGATAAAGCCGTTGATCTCTCAGTTAAACTTGACCCAAGGAAAGCTCATTGAGGTAAGCGCCCTCTATCGCTGCAAGAGAGATATGCACACTGATTGTTCCCCCTTCGGGTAACAGTTACGTACGCTGGGTCTGATAGTAAACAGAAAGGTTTTTATAAAGTACAAACAACAGGATTTAAGTGGATGCAAGTGAAAACAGACAGAACAAAGTAAGTTACTACATTGAAATGAAAAGGAAACACACAGCTAGTCTAAAGCCACTGAAAAACTTAGTACAAGTAAATTCTAAAAAGCTGTTCTTGTGTCCAGTCTGCAAGTCAGAGACAAAGTCTTTTACTGTCACTTGGGTCTCCAGCCCTCTTTAAAGTGCTCTTTATCCTAGCGTGCCAGGCCATTCCCCAGACCAGCCAAAGTAAAAAACCTGATCCGTTCCTCTTGCTTAAATTGTCTTCCCCCCAAGGCGGGAATCTTTTGTTCTGCATTTCCCCTGCCATAGAAAATTACCTGGCTCAAAATGGCATCTCAGAACCAGGTGTCTTCCTTGGTCAGTCCTCTTTGGACTTAAAAGACAAACAAGGCTGTTTACAAGTCATTAAGTTGATCAGCCAGTTGTTAAGTCTTCCGGAGCACCAGGGATGGCTCTCGCTAGCACATTTAAAACTATAAACTGTCTCATACTTCCTATTTCATACATGCGCCAAAATAGGATACACAGATCTAGCAGATTATACCCTTAAAATTGATATGCTGCATAAGGTATTTTCCTTAAAGCATCTTTGAATTATAAAATGCAATGTACTATATATATAGTATTCAAAATACAAACAATAAGCAAGCAAGGAAATAAAAAAAACAGAGCAAAACGAAAAAACAAAAACCAAATGGGCTAGAAACCAGCAACTTAGCTAAAAATTCCCCTTTTGCATGAATCATTTCTGTCTGAAATGTGTAAGAAACATTGTACGGTATTTTCCTATCCAAGCACTGGGCAACCCCAATTCCTTTGCATGGGCAGTTCCTTGCTAGCAAATGTTGGCTTTCGGGCTGGTTTTGATCTTTAAAGCTGTATTTATTATCAACATTCTTATCTAGATGTTGTCATTGTCTATTACAATACAAATAGAAAACCAAAACAGGATTATACTTGTATAGGGTTTTACGATTATTCAAATTTTACATTACTCGATATTTAATTAATGCCGTTTATGAAACAATGCACAAAACCTTTTATTCATGAACGACAATAGTGCAGAAACATCCATGTCCCCATGGAATGTTTTGATCCAGACGAACTGATTTTTCTGATGGAAAAAATATTCCATGAGAAATTTGTATTAGCTTTGCATTTTATTTGATTCTTCTTTATCTCCGGTTAAAAACATATGGCTTCTCTGTCCATCTGCCAGTTTGTGGCCGTCCTATCTGCCCTTCTGGTCTCTCTTGCCATTATTAGTCCTCATGGACACCAAGTGGGAAAGGTAATAACTTTTCTTCCATGAACCCTCTGCTCCCTATTCACTGCTGAATTAGGATCTGAATCTGCATGGATGTAACCGCATAAGAACAGGAGAACGGCCAGACTGGGTCAGACCAAAGATCCATCCGGCCCAGTGCCCGGTGACCACCTCCCCCGCCCCCAGCACTCGTGTCCCACCAAACCCACAACCCTGCAGCTCCAGGGAGTGGGGAGGAAACGGCCGATTCACCTCCAAGGCGGGTCGGGCAGCAAGGGGATCCGGCTGTCACCTCAGGGCCAGATCCGGGTTCCTCCGTCCATCTTCTCTGCCCGGCGCGTTCCCCTGTGTCCCGGGCCCGTCAATGGAACGTCAGAGCCCAGAGCAGCGACCGAGGCTCCTTCGCTCTCTCTGGTGACGTACCCAAGCCTGACCCTGCGCCAGTCGGGGAAAGTCTGCTCCGGTGCGCTGTATAGCCGGCTGCGGGCAGGGCTGCCTCCCCCGGCGCGGGTCCCGCGGGGAACGTCACCGGCGAGGGAGGCTGGTGTTTGGTCTAGACGACATCAGCAGATGAACCTCCTTAAAGATGCTGTAACGGGCTCAACTGCAACGTCTCCCCCAAGTTCAGACCCAGACACAGAGACCCCAGGAGGTGCCGCCGTGGCTAAGGGCGAGAGCAAGGGCCCCTCTGAAGACTGGATGTTAGGTCCCAGTGAGGAAAACAGAAAGGAGCACGGGCGTGGTCGGGCACGGTGTAAAATCTCATTAGGAAGGCCCAAGGACTCAGAGTCACAGCGTGACTTAGGTCCGGCGGCGGCAGGATGCTGCTGAACAAGTGGGGCTAAGGGGCGCTAGGGGAGCAGGTGTGGGGGAGGAATTACATGAGTTCTCTGGGTTGGTCTTCGCGGCTGGGACGTGAGGGCTGAGCCGTTCTGTGCAAGTGACAAGTCCCAGACGCTGTCCCGGACCGAGGTGTCAGCGGAGGGGGACTTGGCACAAACCGACCAGAGATGAGCCATCAGGGCGGTGTCGGCCAGGAGCTCTGGAAGAGCAGCCGTGTGAAATGGCAGAAGTCCTGACCGTGGTTTGCAACCTGTCCGGTCAATCAGCTCCTGCTCCAGAGGGCTGCAGAATAGCTGATGTGACACCAATGTTCCAAAAAGGCTCGAGAGGAGACCCTGGTGGGTACAGGCTGGTGAACCGGCCTTCCGTCCCGGGCAAAGTAATTGAAACTCTAGCAAAGAGCAGAGTGGTCAGGCACAGAGAGGAACGTCGTTTCAGCAACATGGCTTCTGCAAGGGGAGACCCTCCCTCCCCAGTCTGCTAGAGCTCTTTAAGGGGGTCGTCAAACACGGGCAAGGGGGACCCAGTGGCTGTAGTGCACTTAGATTTCCAGAAAGCCTTGGACAAGGTCCCGCCCCAAAGCCCCTTAAGGAAAGTGAGTTACCATGGAGAAGAGGGAGGGTCTGTTCATGGACTGAGAACTGGTTAAAAGACAGGACACAAAGGCTATGTCTACACTGGCACCCTTTTCCGGAAATGCTTAAAACGGAACAGTTTTCTGGAAAAAGGACTTTTGCCCGAACGGGAGCAGCATAGTATTTCTGGAAAAGCGGCTGATTTCTTACAGTAGATCGTCAGTGCTTTTCCGTAAATTCAAGGGGCCAGTGTAGACAGCTGGCAAGTTATTCTGGAAAAGCGGCTGATTTCTTACAGTAGATCATCAGTGCTTTTCCGGAAATTCAAGGGGCCAGTGTAGACAGCTGGCAAGTTATTCCGGAAAAGCGGCTGATTTCTTACATGAGATCGTCAGTGCTTTTCTGGAAATTCAAGGGGCCAGTGTAGACAGCTGGCAAGTTATTCCGCAAAAGCAGCTGATTTTCCGGAATAAGTGGCCAGTGTAGACATAGCCAAAGGGTAGGAATCAATGGTCAGTTTTCCGAGTGGGGTGCCCCAAGGGTCCGTCCTGGGACCCGTCCCATTCAACGTATTTACACATGATCTGGAGAAAGGGGAGAACAGGGAGGTGGCCACATTTGCAGATCCCAAACTGCTCAGACCAAAACAAAGCGTGCAGAACTCCAGGAGGGTCTTGCAAACGGGGGTGACTGGGCAACCAAAGGGCGGGTGGCGATGGATGCTGCTAAAAGCAAAGGAATGCGCGTTAGGAAGCAGAACCCCGTCTGTACATATGAAGGGATGGGCTGCTGCCACTCAGGAGGGACCCCCGGAGTCGCGGTGGCAGTAGAGGCACTCTGATATTTGCTGTTTTATTGTCTGTCCCTTTCCTCGCGATTCCCAACACTGGGGTTGCTTTTGCACAGTGTAGAAGCTACTTTATGTTTAGCTAGAAGCCATCTTGTATATCAGAAACCATTTCAGCTTTTCCCTCAAGCACGTAGACCAAAGTAAACTTTCTGTCACCCCGTGAGAAGAGGCCTACAGGATGGGCTATTGGTATGTGTTAATTGGGCTGGTTGGGACAGGAGATGTACTCCCTCCTACCTGTCTGCCATCTTGTTGATAAGGCTTTGTTTTTCCAAATTTAATTGAGGATTTCTGTAATTGGATGCCCTAACGTCAGACTGTTTGGCTAAGGGTATAAAGATACTAGGATTGATTGTATTAGCAGCCTTACTGGGCCCGGCTCTGCTGTAACCACGTTTGGCTCATGCTGTGCTTTATTAATTAATAAAGCTGTTTGTTAGCTGCCTAAACACAAAGGAATGTGTTTTTGCTTCGACAACAGGGAGGAGCTGTTTTCGGAGAGCGCTCCACAAGGGCTCCCAGGTCTCTCGTGGGTGGTAACAGCTCACTCAGACCCCAACGTTTGACAGGCAGAGCTGGGGGGATGCTGTGCTACTCCGCGTTTACCCACGCAGTGGTGTGAAGTGTCACCGGTGAGCCCTGGTGTGTCCGTAGACGGGCTATGACAGCGGTTCCAAAAGAGCCCTGGCCTGTAACGGCACCAATGGGGCCACCGGAGAGATGGGCCGTGGTTATTCTGCGGAGTGCTCTGCCATCGAGGGGCCTCGCAGGGGAACCCAAGCGTGTGTTCTCGGTCTGAGACGCCTGCCCCTGGGCTCGGAGGCTGCAGGGAGCCGTGGCGCTCTCAGCTGGTACCCGGGAGGGGCAGCGGAGTTCTGGAACGCGCCTGGGATGGACTCTCCGTGCGGGGTGAACGTTCTGTTCCATGTCCTCCCGGTTCCATGGCCCCGCTTGTGCTCTTGTTTTCAGGCTCAGCCATGGCCGACCCCGACACGGGAAACCAAACGGCCATCGTGGAATTCGTCCTGCTGGGCTTCGGGGATCTCCCCGACCTGCGAGTTCTTCTCTTCCTGCTCTTCCTGGGGGTCTACCTGGCCACCATGGGTGTGAACAGCCTGGTCCTGCTGCTGGTGGTGGCCAATCGGCACCTCCACACCCCCATGTACTTCTTCCTGAGGAACCTGGCCTGCCTGGAGCCCTGCTACAGCTCCGCCATGGTGCCCCGGATGCTACCCGGGCTCCTGACGGGGGACAGGACCGTCTCTGTTACTGGCTGCATCACACAAATGTGCTTCTTTGGGGTGCTGGCCGCCACGGAGTGCTGCCTGCTGCCGGCCATGTCCTACGATCGGCACCTGGCCATCTGCAGGCCCCTGTGCTATCCCACGCTAATGAGCTCCAGGTCTTGCCTCTGCCTGGCGGCTGGCTCCTGGCTCAGTGGCTGGTTTGTGGCCACCCTCTTCATTGTCCTCCTGTCGGGGTTGATGTTCTGTGGCCCCCACGACATCGACAATTTCTATTGTGACGTCAGCCCCGTGGTCAAACTGGCCTGCGGGGACACGCGCCCGATGGTGGTGCTGGATATCGCCCTGTCCTGCGTCTTCACCCTGCTGCCCTTCCTGCTGACCCTGGCGTCCTACGCCTGCATCCTCGCCGCCATCCTGCGCATCCCCTCCACCGCCGGCCGGCAAAGGGCCTTCTCCATCTGCTCCTCCCACCTCATCGTGGTGAGCGTCTTCTACGGCACCATCCTCATCGTGCACATGCACCCGAAACGCAACGCCCTGAGCGCGCTGAAGAAAGTGCTCTCGCTGTGCTACACCGTCCTGACTCCCTGCTGAACCCCCTCATCTACAGCCTGAGGAACAGAGAGGTCAGGCAGGCCCTGAGCAAAGCCTACGGGACCTGCCCGGAGACATGCAGAAACGCCCAGAGCCGTAGGCGGCTGAGGTTCGAACGCTGCCTGGGTGGGCGAGACGAGCAGCCCCACTGACACACGGCTGCAAACGCCCCTTGCCGAGGGCGGGGCTGGTGGGGAAGGCAGCGGAGGGTCTGCGGGGAGCAATGGGGGAGTGGGGTTTTGGTCCCGTGCGGTGCCCATGGAAAATGCAGGAACGTGGGGGTGTTGCAGCCCCAGGGAACCTGACTCTGAGCCCATGCCAATGGGGACAGGCCCGGCCCAGCAGGGGGTCACCCCGATGCTGGGGGACATGCCCAAGTAGCACTAGGGCCGTTCCTGGCTCTGGGCCTCAGGCCTCGGCACGTGGCCCCATGGGGCAGACGCTGGCTGGCTCGCTGCTGCCTGAGGCACGGAGCCGCTCCAACGCAGGGGCACCCCGAGCTCTCTGCTCGGCGTCCCCTCTTGTTCTCTGCTACTGGCCCTGCTGCCTCCTTCCTGCCCTGGTCTCCGATTGGCTGTCCCCTGCTTCCTACTGCCCCTCCCCCAGGGTCAGTAGCTGCCCCGAGGCTGGGGGAGGCCCTGAGATGTGGGGCCCACCTGCCCTGGGGTTCAAGCGGTGCTGCTGGCCGCAGAGAGCAGGCCAAAGGCCGGGACCGATGAGCGTTCCCCAACCCGATGCAAGAGGCCAGAGAGGGCTACATGTCAGTGCGCAGCGTCCGGCCAGCCCCATGGGCCTCCGACAGCTCAGCCCCTCCCAGGGCCCTGTGCTCAGGGCGTGGGGCAGCCGACGGGCAGGGGAGACAGCTGCCACCTC
>NW_027466011.1:177500-217500 GCF_049634645.1 Pelodiscus sinensis
TTCATGGAGATGTCCTGCCACCGCGAGTAGTTCTGGACAGGGATAATGAAGAGATGCTTCTCAGAGGCCAGCTCCATGGCTGGGACCTTCTCTGGGTGGTCAGTGAAGAGATAGAAGTTGACCCTGTGCCCGGAGAGGAAGTATTTGTTGGCAGAGCCGATAAACCCTTGTATGAACCGGATGTATCTGAAAGGCAAAGGAGTGTGATGGTGAATGAAACAAGTTATCAGTGTGGAAAGAACAGAAGAAGATCAATCGCTGCGTGACCCACGCCTGGCAATCAGGGGCTAGGGCACTCAGCACACGGCGTTCAACCTCTGCTCAGCCAGGCTAATAGCCGTGGATGGACCTAGCCTCCAGGAGTCTATCTCGCTCTTTTTGAAGCCCTGTTAGTCTTGGCCTTCATGCCATCCTCTTGCGAGGAGTTCCTTGTCCTCCTATTGCTCTCACTGGTTCTAGTTCGTTCATCTGCAACGGAACAGCTTCCACAAGATAGACTGAAGGCCTCCATGTCACAAAGCCCCACAGCCTAGCAGATCTAGTGGGCATGAAGAGGAGGAAGATGCTTGTTCAAACCCCCTCTCCTCCCAAAGCAGAGGGGAGGTGTGTCTCCCACAGCCCAGAGGGAGTGTGCTGATGTCGTTTGGTTCCCGGTCTTTGAGTGGGGCAATCTAGACTACTACGTTAATAAGAATTTAGTTGCAGTTTGATTTGGTCTCCTCTTCATTCCCTTAGGACCAGATCATCAATGCTAGTTAGGCCCCTAACTCCCAGTGAAATGAATTGGGCAAATACCTTTAAAAACTCTGGCCCTGAAGGCCTTGTTGAAATCCCCCGTCTTATACAACGCTCACTGTTTTCAATACATGTATATGCCTCTAGTTCTTTTCACAGTGGGAAATTCAGCGGAGTCACTGAAATCTGCATAAGCGGGTCCCCCCTTTACGATCTTATTTTGGGACATTAGAGAGTCCAGATATTTCAGGGCCCTATGGCCTACTGGGGCGTGCTAGTGAGACTGGGGCTATGTGACGGGGGATGGAGCTCAGCTCCTGGACCGTAGGGTCTCTGTACTTGAAGGGCTCTCTGCAGACTCCACCCAGAACTCTGGTCAGTACCAACCCCGTGAGTCGATCTACATGGAGCTGGTTACGTTACGTGAGTGGTGCTGCTTCCGTTGACGTGCCTGAGATCGACCTATGTTGACGGGAGATGCGATCCTATTGACCTACCTTCTACCCCTCACGGAGGTGGATTACAGACATTGACAGGAGAGCACCTCCCACGGACTTAATGTATCCTCACTAGAGCCACTAAATCGACCCCGATACAGCAAACACAGATGCCGATTTAGCCACCTCATGTAGACAAGGCCTCAGTGTGCAGCCACGCAGGGCTGGCAGATTTCCAGGGAACCTGTCAAGGCTGGGTGCCATACATCACAGCTCAGCACAGTGAATTGGGAAGGGGAAGTCGTACTTTTTAATGGCAAAGGTGGCTACCCCGACGACGAGGCTTTTCTGCCTGTACTGGGCGTTCAGGATGTCTCTGTTGAAGGTGCCTTCCCACATGATGGGAGCCAGCCAGGGGGACATCACCAACACGTCGGTTCTCCTGCAGGGAAGAAGAGAGAAAACTAAGTCACAGCTAGAGTTGGTTTCATCGGGCTCAATACCCCCTCTCTGTCTTTGCCCAGCATGAGATGGCTCAGGAGAAGGTGCAGGAGAAAATGTAGAAGGATTGGTTGGTAGGATGGCACAGTTGTCACTCATGGAGCAAGTCATCCATAAGTGACAACTGTACCCACCTACCAACCCACCCTTCTACATTTTCTCCTAAGGTGTGTCTAGACTACAGGCTTCTGTTGACAGAAGTTTTGTCGACAGATACTGTCGACAAAACTTCTGTCGACAAAGCGCGTCCAGACTACATTGAGTTCTGTCGACAAAGCAAGCTGCTTTTGTCGACATGGTAGTCTGGACGCAAAGGACAGTTTCCATTCAATAACACCTTCTGTCGACAGAAACTCTGTCGACAGAAGGTGTTATTCCTCGTAAAATGAGGTTTACATACGTCGACAAAACTGCTGAGTTCTGTTGACGTTATGTCGACAGAACTCAGCGGTAGTGTGGACACAGGTATAGTTTTGTCAACAAAAGTCCACTTTTGTCGACAAAACTCTGTAGTCTAGACACACCCCAAGGTTTTGTCGACAAAAGTAGCCTTTTGTCGACAAAACTATACCTGCGTCCACACTACCGCTGCGTTCTGTCAACAGAACTCAGCAGTTTTGTTGACAGTGGTAAACCTCATTCTACGAGGAATAACGCCTTTTGTTGACAGAGTTGTGTGGACACAAGGTGTTATTGCATCTACACTGTCCTTTGCGTCTACACTCTCATGTCGACAAATCGGCTTGCTTTGTCGGCAGAACTGGATGTAGTCCAGACGCTCTTTGTTGACAGAAGCTTCTGTCAACAAAAGCCTGTAGTCTAGATGTACCCCTAGAGATCTGGGCTCATGAGGTTCCAGGGAGCAGATAACGGCAAACGTCATGATGTGTCACACACACCTTTGAATCATTATTAAAACACGGGGTGTTGGTGACATAGCGACTCTTGAAAAGCCAAATGAGATGGCAACCATCCATGGTGAAAAGTGGAAATAGTAAGTGATGGACATAGGAAACCAGAGCACATTCTAAAATGTAAATTGATAAAAAGTTGTATTTTTCCTCTTTAAAAAACCCCTTTTAAGTGAAAACAGATCTTTTGCACCTATGTAAGCGGGGGAATGGTCCCGCTATTGTGGGGAACTTTCCTGGCTTCTATACCACCCCGGTGAAATGGACCAGTGAAAGGATCTGAGTCCCCGCTCCCACTTCCTTTACCCCACGGCTCCCTGATCCTGAGGGCTCCCCCTCCACTCTCCTGAGTAGCAGAGCCCTCGAAACCCCAACAAGGCTGGGCCCAGGTTTCCTGGGGCTTAATCCCCGACCTTGTGGTCACTAGGGGCAGGAGTCAGGGTGTCCCCACTCCGAGGTGCTCTCCTCACACTGCAGGCCTTCTTGGCCCAGTGATCACTTCATAAGGTTCAAAGCAAACACAATTTTATTAAACATCAACTGATTAAAGAGAAAAGAATAAGAAACAATGAGAATGGTTAAATGAGAACACACAGCCCTGCTCTGTAGCACAGGGACATCAACACAGCAGCCTGCAGAGTGTAAGGACAGTTCACAGTCTCTTCCTTAGAGGCCCCGTAGAGGCCCTGGGTGTGCTGCGGGGGGGCTGCAGGCTGGACACGCTTGCTCTGGCAGTGACCACACAGCCTCAAGCTCTACGTGGCCAGACCCCTCTCCCAGTCTGGCCTGCTGGGCCTCTTGGCTGGTGATATCTCCCTGCCCAGAGCCTCTCCCCCCACTTTGCTGGTCCCCGCTGCTCACCACACCCAGCTGCAGGCTGTGCTGCTTTGCCAGTCTCCAGCTCCTTGCGTTGCTTCTCTGTCCCTTTTGGCTCTCTGAGCACTGCCAGTCTGCTGCTCAACACAGGGTCTGCGCTCCTTGTACTGTGTGTGCCTGGCTCTGTTGCTGCAAAACTGCCCCTCAGCACAGCTTGCACTCCTTGTACTGTGTGTGCCTGGCTCTGTCGCTGCAGGACTGCCCCTCAGCACAGCTTGCACTCCTTGGGCTGTGTGTGCCTGGCTCTGTCGCTGCAGGACTGCCCCTCGGCACAGCTTGCACTCCTTGGGCTGTGTGTGCCTGGCTCTGTTGCTGCAAAACTGCCCCTCAGCACAGCTTGCACTCCTTGGGCTGTGTGTGCCTGGCTCTGTCGCTGCAGGACTGCCCCTCAGCACAGCTTGCACTCCTGGGGCTGTGTGTGCCTGGCTCTGTCCCTGCAGGACTGCCCCTCGGCACAGCTTGCACTCCTTGGGCTGTGTGTGCCTGGCTCTGTTGCTGCAGGACTGCCCCTCAGCACAGCTTGCACTCCTTGGGCTGTGTGTGCCTGGCTCTGTCGCTGCAGGACTGCCCCTCAGCACAGCTTGCACTCCTTGGGCTGTGTGTGCCTGGCTCTGTTGCTGCAGGACTGCCCCTCAGCACAGCTTGCGCTCCTTGGGCTGTGTGTGCCTGGCTCTGTCGCTGCAGGACTGCCCCTCAGCACAGCTTGCGCTCCTGGGGCTGTGTGTGCCTGGCTCTGTCCCTGCAGGACTGCCCCTCGGCACAGCTTGCACTCCTTGGGCTGTGTGTGCCTGGCTCTGTTGCTGCAGGACTGCCCCTCAGCACAGCTTGCACTCCTTGGGCTGTGTGTGCCTGGCTCTGTCGCTGCAGGACTGCCCCTCAGTACAGCTTGCACTCCTTGGGCTGTGTGTACCTGGCTCTGTCGCTGCAGGACTGCCCCTCGGCACAGCTTGCACTCCTTGGGCTGTGTGTGCCTGGCTCTGTCGCTGCAGGACTGCCCCTCGGCACAGCTTGCACTCCTTGGGCTGTGTGTGCCTGGCCCTGTTGCTGCAGGACTGCCCCTCAGCACAGCTTGCACTCCTGGGGCTGTGTGTGTCTGGCTCTGTCGCTGCAGGACTGCCCCTCGGCACAGCTTGCACTCCTTGGGCTGTGTGTGCCTGGCTCTGTTGCTGCAGGACAGCTCCTCGGCACAGCTTGCACTCCTTGGGCTGTGTGTGCCTGGCTCTGTCGCTGCAGGACTGCCCCTCAGCACAGCTTGCACTCCTTGGGCTGTGTGTGTCTGGCTCTGTCGCTGCAGGACTGCCCCTCAGCACAGCTTGCACTCCTTGGGCCGTGTGTGTCTGGCTCTGTCGCTGCAGGACTGCCCCTCGGCACAGCTTGCACTCCTTGGGCCGTGTGTGTCTGGCTCTGTTGCTGCAGGACTGCCCCTCAGCACAGCTTGCACTCCTGGGGCTGTGTGTGTCTGGCTCTGTCGCTGCAGGACTGCCCCTCGGCACAGCTTGCACTCCTTGGGCCGTGTGTGTCTGGCTCTGTTGCTGCAGGACTGCCCCTCAGCACAGCTTGCACTCCTGGGGCTGTGTGTGTCTGGCTCTGTCGCTGCAGGACTGCCCCTCGGCACAGCTTGCACCCCTTGGGCTGTGTGTGTCTGGCTCTGTTGCTGCAGGACTGCCCCTCAGCACAGCTTGCACTCCTGGGGCTGTGTGTGTCTGGCTCTGTCGCTGCAGGACTGCCCCTCGGCACAGCTTGCACTCCTTGGGCCGTGTGTGTCTGGCTCTGTCGCTGCAGGACTGCCCCTCAGCACAGCTTGCACTCCTTGGGCTGTGTGTGTCTGGCTCTGTCCCTGCAGGACTGCCCCTCAGCACAGCTTGCACTCCTTGGGTCGTGTGTGTCTGGCTCTGTCCCTGCAGGACTGCCCGTCGGCACAGCTTGCACTCCTTGGGCTGTCTGTGCCTGGCTCTGTTGCTGTAGGACTGCCTCTCCACACAGCTTGCACTCCTTGGGCTGTGTGTGTCTGGCTCTGTCGCTGCAGGACTGCCCCTCAGCACAGCTTGCACTCCTTGGGCCGTGTGTGTCTGGCTCTGTTGCTGCAGGACTGCCTCTCCACACAGCTTGCACTGCTCTTAGCTGTCTCTCAGTTCTCTCCTTGCTCAGAGAGACCCAGAAAAATCCCAGCTCGCAGGGAGGACAGGGCCTGGCCTCTCACTTTTCTCACTGGCCTGTCCAACCTGTCAATCAGGCCGAGCTGAGTGTTGGCTGCTTTCCATTGTCTCTGGGGTCTGTCAGTCTCAGGGCCCTGATTTCTCACGGACCCTTCCCCTTTTGACACTGGGAGCTGGGGAACCAAAAACTCCCACAGAGTTTTAGTGAGGGGCTAACAGTCCCCTTACACTTAGTAGTCACTTGTATTGAAAAAGCAGATTTCACAAAATAGAACTGAAATAATTTTGAGACTTTTTTACCTAATTTAATACGTTGGCAGAGCTAACTCTCTGGGGCTACGCCTGCACTGTGATGCAATTTTGGGATACCAGAGTATCCCACAATAGCTCTCCTGCATCTTCACATCAAGCCTGTAATTTCAGGGTCACTATTCCACCGTCCCTGTAAACTTCATTCCACAAGGAGTAAGGGACGTTTCGGAACTGCACTTCGTTTTGAAATTTGGTCTTGTGCAGACAGCACCAAACGATGAAATAAGCTATTTTGAAGTAAGATTAAAATAAGAGACACACTTTGAACTATGCAAACTGCTTCTCTTATTTCGAGTTACAGTGCAGTTTAGACACACCCAGGGTAAAGTGGTATTCACCCTTCAAAGCGCTGAACAGTAATCTGCTCTGGTTTCCCCCCTTTTGAATTGTTTTTGATATTCATCAAATGTTAGAGCAAAACGTGGAAGAGAAGACTTACTGAGGCTTGTCCACGAATGGCTGAGGATACGACAGTCTGTTGAAAGCAGAGATGAATTACTGGGATATAACCACATGTATTTAGTGTCTTTAACCTTCCGTAATGGCCAGTGAGCATGAGTGAGAAATGGGCGTCAGTACCGTAGAACGGTCTCTGGAACGGTGGAGTTGTATTCTGCCTTACCGAGACCCAGCTTTTCCAGAGGTGTATCACCTGTGCAGCCCTCAGCGCTACCTTTAGCAGGTATTTCATTGAGCGGTAACATAGAGAACCTTCAGGCCTGTACAGGGTCATCCCTAGGGAATGCGAGGCCCAGAACAAGCCCCCACACAAACACATACCCCAAAGCTGCACCTTTCCCCCTTGCTCCACCTCCATTCCGTCCCTTCCCTAAAGCCCCCAGCCCCTCCTGCCCCGAGCGATGCAGGGAGCCAGCAGGGTGGGGCTAACTGTACGGTAGCCAGCCTCTGGGCCCCAGGAAGGGTGAGCCCTCCCACAGCGCAGCGCCCTGGGCAATCACCCCAAACTGTCCAATGGACCACTGCGAATGGTCTGATAAAGGCTGAGAGGCCTGGGAACTCCAATCCCCAATGGTCTCTCCTCAATTTGTGTCTCTGGGACAAGCAGTGTAAATGGCCCCCCCTTTTAAACCCTCCCCTCCTGTTCTGCATAGCGACACCAGGCTGCTCCTGCATGGCTCTGCTCCGCTTTCTGTGCCTTGGCCACACATAGGAACCAACGCAGGGCACCCAGCCTTACCGCGGCAGCACCGAGAAGGTCTCATCCAGGTCAGCTTGTCTAGGAATGAGAGAGAGAAATCAGAGACCCTAGACTGCTAGGGTATGTCTAGACTACAGGGTTTTGTCGACAGATGTTTTGTCAACAGATACTGTCAACAAAGCTTCTGTCGACAAAGAGCGTCTAGACTACATCCAGTTCTGTCGACAAAGCAAGCCGCTTTGTCGACATAACAGTGTGGACACAAAGGACAGTGTAGATGCAATAATGCCTTCTGTCAACAGAACTCTGTCAACAAAAGGCGTTATTCCTCATGGAATGAGGTTTACCGGGGCTGCCGACAAAGGGTTTTGATGTCGACAGGGGGAACGTCCAGACTAGCGCGCGAGCCGACAAACAGCTGATCAGCTGTTTGTCGGCTCAGCGCGGCAGCCATGTAAATGTAAATGAAGCCACGATCATTTAAATCACGGCTTCATTTACCTTTTCCAAACAAACAAATCTACATGCCTCTGCCAACAGAGGCATGTAGTTTAGACGTACCCCTAGAGAGGGAAGAGACCACAAGAGTCAGAATCCAGCCCCCTGCACTTCAACCCTCTGGATGAGGCCTGGGCCCCTCCTACACTCAGAACCCCTTGGCCCAACGCCAGCCATGTTAATTTTGTTCCGTGCACCGTTATGAAGGTTACATGTTGCACATCTCCTCCGTGCCGCACGTCACCTCCACTCTGGAGCACACACCAAAATTCATTCTGCTCCGGGGTGGGAAAACTGAGAGGGAGCTGTAGGATATAGTGCCCTACCAATTGCTGTAGGCACGTCTCGGTGGGCAGAAGAACCCAGCAGTCCTCTCTCTGAGAGGCGGGTTAGTGACATCAACAGAAAAAAGCCCTTCATTGAGTTAAGAAACACCCGTGCTACGGTGCTACACTAGCACTGCCCTGCCTGGAGTGAAGACACCCCTCATCGGGGCAACGAGATTGGTCTTCCTAAAGGGAAGACAGTTTAATGCTGAACTGGGCCTCGGCAAGGCACAGAGAAGTGTTTCTGTTTGAGGAAAGTCGAAACGTTTTGTTTCGACAGGGAAAACCACGATGAAATGTTGTGACATTTGCAATTGATTCTTTTCAAATGTGCTGCAGAAGGTCAAATGTTTTGTCCTGTTTGGGCAAGAAAATAAATATGGGGAGGGTGGAAATTCCCATGGACAGGAGTTCTGAATTTTGCTCAACTCTAGTTCCTGTTTAACATGTCCAGAGGTAATTGAAAGAGGCCGCGAGGGAAGCCAAAGCCAACAGACGTGAAGATCAGTACAGAGCAGAATTTAGGGGAAAGGGTCCTTACCCGGCGGGCTGGCCCATGGGCTGTCTGAACCGTGGTATGCTAGGGAAACAGAAAAGCACCACAGGTTAATAGCAACAGAACGATCCTTTCGGGGCCACACAGGTAGGGTCCCAGTGAAATTTGACAGCAGTGAGAATCCAGATTGACTCTCTAGCCCCTCAGGGGAACACAACCTCCCCCCCCTCCCCGTCACTCCCGATCTGCACAAATCTAGCCAACTCCCCGCACCACAAAACCTGTGCCCAGCAGAATCCAGGGCTGCCGGGAGTCATCCGAGACAAGGAACCCGAAGGCCATGGAGATCTTAGGCTCACAGGCCCCAGAGAGATGGGACACAACATAGTGACCCAGGTCACTGACGGGCCACTGGGCTGGGACCTCTTGGATTAGGGAGGGCCTGGGTCTTGCTACCCTGCCATTGAGGGGTCCTCCCCGTTTCCCAGCTCTGGCCACTAGGCCGTACTGCTAGGGTGACTCCCTCCACTTTGACACCCTGCACCCTGGGAGGATCACTTCACCTGGAAGGGTGCCTCAGAAGAGGTGCCAGCAACTGGTGCTAAACTATCAGTTTGATCTTGTATTCAGCTGTGCCTTTCCCAGAGCAGAAGAGCTTGTCTCACTCAGATCCTGGGACACACACACTGCTTGGGTAACGGGAGAACTCCCATCAGTGGGAACTGGAATTGACACACCCAACTAATCAACAGCAAGAACACAGGGTATTTACTGATCGAGACGTGTCTTCTGGGTGGGTGATGAATATTTAATCACTGGATGAAAAACATCAGAGCTGACTCCAGGGATTGTGTAAGGAGGGAACAAATTAACAAAAAAATAACAACAAGCAGCGAAGTTTTGGGAGCAGCACAAGGAGCAGCCTCGATATTCTAGGGACACATCGTCAGATGCTGAGAACTGGCACAGGTGAGCAGATTTCAACAGATTCCAGCGTTTAGCACCTTAATATCTTCTGGATGTTTGCAGATCGCTTCATTTGCTCCTATATTTTCCTGGGTTCAGAGGTCAAGCTGACTGGTCTATAATTCTTTGGGCTGTCCTCCTTTCCCTTTTTATACACAGGCACTAGATTTGCCGTTTTCCGGTCCTCTGGGGGCATGTCTAGACTGCGTCTCTCTGTCGGCAGAGGGATGCAGATTAGGCAGGTCGACGTTGCAAATGAGGCAGGGATTTCAATATCCCGTGCCTAATTTGCATAAAAATGGCCACCGTTTTTGCTGACTCAGCACTTTGTCAGCAAAAAGCAGCAGTCTAGAGGGGGAGCTGTCGAGAAAGAAAGCCTTTTTCCACAGATCCTCTAAACTTCCTTGCAGGAGGCTCCATGCAGGCCTCTGGCTCCCTCGCTGTCTGGGCCCTCACTGGCCTTTCAGGCAGCCCTTTTATATCCCTGGCCCTGCCCCCAGCTTCCTCCCAGGTGCATCCTTTGGGTCAGGTGCTGCCCACCGGGGCCTTTCCCCTCAGAGTCAGAGGGTTGCCACTCCAACTCACTACACCATCAAGTGCCGGCAGTGCCCCGCTGCCATAGATATTGGCCAAACGGGACAGTCTCTACAGGAAAGAATGACTGGACACAAATCAGATCTGCAAAAAGGCAACCCACAGGAACCTGCTGGGGAACACTTTAACCTCCCTGGACACTCATTAATGGATCTCCAAGTCACCGTTTTGTAGTTCCAGTCCTTGGCTGTGTATTTGGCTTGTGGAACTGGTCTGAAACAACTCGTTCACAAGTTTAGCTCTTGTGCTAACGATCTAAACAAAGCTATCGGCTGGCTCCCACGCTATCTTCCACCTTTTAATAACTTAACCAACCAACCAAACAAGGAAGGTGCTAATGGTTCTTTGCAGACTCCTGTAACGACTTGAACTATCTACCCACCAGCTACCTGTTTTGTTGGTCCTTAGAGTGCTGCTAGACTGATTGTTGTTTTTAAAGTTTGATTTACTCATTGCCTCTCTTTTTCTTCCTCCCCTACCCTTTTTCTCTCCATCTCCTCCCTCCTTCCCTTATTTATCCTTGGATCTGGACTCATTATACTCTGGTCATCTGAAGATCCCATCTACATGCTTGGTTCGTCATTAAGGTCCTACCAGACCATTTGTTGTTTTTTAAGTTTTGCCTGTTACAGGCTCACTCGGCTCCCCTCTGAAGCTTTTGTGTATAATCACGAATAGTTCAGATATCTCCTCAGTCAGCTCCTTGAGTATGCTAGGATGTGTTTCATAAGGCCCTGGCAAATTGAAGACATTCATACTTCTCCCTTGTTTTTCTGGTCCCATGGTGGACTTCTGTGTCCTGGACAGATGCTTTCCTGGGATCCATGGGTATGAAGGCACTTCCTAGATTTGCCCCAGAGTCCTTCTGGGACATTCCAGGTACTAGTCTTCAGCATAACTACCAAGCAAAACACTCAGGGTATGTCTACACTACAGTGCTATTTCGAATTAACTTTGTAGTGTAGACATACTCTCACTCCTCTTAAGCCGAATGCTTTCCCTGGCTTCCCAGACTAAACCTTTCTTCAGCATGTGAGCAGTACAGCATATTTAGCATAAAGGATTATCACAAAGGTACAGGCCAATTTCAGCCATAAAACCACTGTCGTGCTTCTGCTGAATGCATACCAACTGGGACATGGCGAGAGTGATACATAATATATATTTATATATATGCTACCCAGTGCACAACAGCAACGAGAGATTGAGCTCAGATTCTTTTTTTTGGGGGGGGGGGGAGAGGAGAGGGAATTAAAACTCTAGCATGAAAGGTGCCTTTAATTCTGTATTCTTCACCTTTGAACCTTATCCCCAATTTTAACTCCTTCTCCTGACTGATGTCTTTGCCGGACTTAGTCAGTGTGCATTCAGATTTAACTGAGCATAATCTGTATGTGGACCAGTTTCCTGGTCAAACTGATCACCACATGAAGAAAATCAAATTGGGTGGGAGGAAAAATGAAGTTTTGGAGTAATTTTAAAGTTGCAGATTTTTTAAAAGAAATCATTTTCTGTTGGTTATTGGAAGCTTTGATCAAAAATATTTTGTTTCTCTGAATCTTTTAAATGTCAAAAAGTTCCAGTTTTGTTTATTTTTCATTTGTCTTCTTTTCATTTACCTCTTTCTCCCCCCGGCCATTTTGAATACGTCTACACAGCAGAGCAAAAGTTGAATAAAGCTACGCAACCTCAGCTACTTCAATTGCATAGCTGAAGCTGAAATAGCTAAATTCATCTTTTGGTGCTGTCTACACCACAGGAAGTCCGAGGAAGAGCACTCTTCCCCCCAAATCCCTTACTTCTCGTTAAATGATGGTTACAGGCGTTGGAGTAAGAAGCCTTCCGTAAGAACAGCCAGACGGGGTCAGACCAAAGATCCATTCAGCCCGGTGTCCTGTCTGCCCACAGTGGCCAATGCCAGATGCCTCAGAGGGAGGGAACACAACAGGTAATCCTCACGTGATCCCTCCCCTGTCACCCACCTCCAGACACACAGACTAGGGACACCATCCTGGCTCATAACTATTGAAATAATGGCTTGCTGTGTAGACCCTCTCTTTGGGTACGTCTACACTACAGCGCTAATTCGAACTAACGCGTCTAGAACTAAAAGCTAGTTCAAATTAGCGTTTTGCTAATTCGAACTAGCAAGTCCACATTAAGTGGACCCTGAACCAGGCTTAAGGCTGGCCGGAAGCAGTGCCGGCAGGGCATCGGAGGAGGACTTAGAGCGTGGAGATGCTGTCTCAGGCTAGCCGAGGGCTGTGCTTAAAGGGTCCCGACCCCCACCCCGGACAGACAGTTCTCAGGGGTGCCCCGCTTGCAAAGCAGTCCTGGCTTGGAGTGCCCGGAGTACCCACACTGGGCACATCACAGTACTCGGCCATCAGACCGGCTGCACTTGCCGCAGGCTGCCATCTGGGGAGAGGGGGCAATCGGGGGGCTGCAGGAGAGCTTCCACCCCCAGAAGCCCAGGGGTTGGGAACAGGTCCCATATGAAGAGAGGCTAAAGAGACTGGGACTTCTCAGCTTAGAAAAGAGGAGACGGAGGGGGGACAGGATAGAGGTCTCTAAAAGCAGGAGTTGGGTGCAGAGGGTGCATACAGAAAAGTTCTTCATGAGTTCCCATAAAGAAGGACTAGAGGACACCAAAGGAAAGGAATGGGTAGCAGGCTTCAGACTAGTAACAGAAAGTTGTTCTTCACAAAGCAAAGGGTCAACCTGTGGAACTCCTTTCTGCAGGAGGCTGTGAAGGCTAGAACTAGAACAGAGTTTAAAGGGAAGTGAGATCAAGTGAGGGAGGTTGGGTCCATGGAGTGCTATTAGCCAGGGGGTAGGAATGGTGTCCCTGCCCAAAGTTTGTGGAAGGCTGGAGAGGGATGGCACGAGACAAATGGCTTGGTCACTGTCTCCGGTCCATCCCCTCCAGGGTCCCTAGGGTTGGCCGCTGTCGGCAGACAGGCTACTGGGCTAGATGGACCTTTGGTCTGACCCAGGACGGCCATTGTAAGCTCAGGGTCGGGGGTCTCAGTGGACCCCCTTGATTTTCATGCACACCTGCTCCTGGGTGGCCAGGCTGGCAGCTCTCCTGCCCTAGCCGGCCACTTTCCTGTGCCTAGTGCAGAGATCGTGGACAAGGTCCACGATGTCCACACTAGCCCAGGCGGGTGCCCGCCACTTGCGGTCCCGGGCAAGCTCCCAGGAGCCGCCAGCCTGGTCCCGGGAAGAGGGGGAGGACTGGGGGGCTTCGGGTGGCTGGCTCGAGCCGTGCCAGGTGCAGGGTCTGCTGGCTGGGTGCTGGCAGGCTTGCACCTGGCACGGGCACCGTAGCCAGCCCGTGCCCCTTTAAGGGGTCCGGGGCCGGGAGGGGGGCATAGAGTTTCCCTGGTGTTGGCCAGAGTGGCCACCAGGGAAACCTGGGAAGGGCTAGCCTCCCACTAGTTCGAATTAAGGGTCTACACACCCCTTAATTCGAACTATCTAGTTCGAACTAGGCTTAATCCTCGTAAAATGAGGTTTACCTAGTTCGAACTAAGCGCTCCGCTAGTTTGAATTAAATTCGAACGGAGCGCTAGTGTAGCGCCTATGAAAGTTAGTTCGAACTAACGTCCACTAGTTTGAACTAACTCTGTAGTGTAGACATACCCTTTGTTATTTCAAAGTCACGTCAGTTATTCCGGAATAACGCTGCTGTGCAGATGTGCCCTTTGTGTCTGGACAAGTGAGGCAGGAAGGATGAAATGACAGAATAATGAAATGCCTGCTCTGAAAGAGCTCCCCCGTGTTGATTGTCATCAGCAATTTCTGTGGACGTGTTCCAATTCCGAATGAACGGTTTAGTTGGAAAAAAATGTGGGATGAAAAAAAGAATTGAAAGTCGATTCTCACGCTGCGCCCAGCCCAGCAACGAGAGAGATGAACGTCAAGTTGATTGATGGCTGCCACTCAAGGCCCAGGCCTGAGTAGTTCCTGAAATACTTACCCCAAGAAGCCGATAACCCCGGCTGCCAGTACCAGTCCCAGAACGTGCACTTTCCTGATTGCCATCAGGCTGGCTCTGTAACGAGAAAGAGGGAGCCCAGAAGGGCAGGAATGAGAGCACAGGAAAAGCCACAGATACCTGAGTAACTAGCAGGTGCGGCCCATCACTGACCACGCAAAGTCAGAGGAAAGCCACAAAGGATGCTCTAAACCCGTCTTTCTGAGAGTGGTCCATGGCCCCTATCTGAGAGCTGCTACTAGACTGCTCCAGTGTGTTTACTTACCGGCTCCCATTGGCTGCAAACGGTGAACCGGAGCCAATGGGGGCCACGAGGCTCGGTGGCTGCAGAGTCGGCAAGTAAACACCCCGGAGCAGCCGCTAGCAGCCTTCTCCAAGTGGAGCTGTGGCCCGTGGAGAGAGCCTGTCCCCCCGCACACTCAGAGCGCATCCAGCTGACTTAAGTGGCAGGATTGTTTATGCAAAATTTGGCATCTCCCGTGGCATTTCACGGGAAGCAGAAACAAATCCACAAACAAGCAGACAAACTCTTCCAAGTGTGTAGCGGATCATGTCGGCCGCAGCCCTCCCAGGCCAGGCTCCCTGCTCCTGGGTGGGTCTCGGGACCGGACAGGTGCCAGCCAGCGCCGGATGGGGGTTCCCTTCATTTTAGGGGTGTCACTGCAACAGCTGCTCCGGTGCCTCCGAATCCCCCCTTAGGTGGGGGGGGGGACCTGCCTTTTTCATGGACATTAGGGCCAGAAGGGGCATCGCGCTGAGAGGCACATGTGGGACAGAGCTAGTGGGGGCCCTTCTGCCTGCAGCCCCCCTCCCCCCCCGGCATGAGGCACTCCTGCCGGGGAGAGGGCACAGGGGAGGAGAGCACAGGGGGTAGGGCCCTCCAGCAGGAGTGGCTCTCTCTCTCTCTCTCTCTCTCTCTCACACACACACAGCCCTCATTCTCTCCAGGAGGGTCTCACACACTGGAGTGTGTGTGTGTGTGAGAGAGAGAGAGAGAGAGACCCCTGCTCCGCCTGCCTGAGGCCACTGCCGGGGAATGGGGGGTTGTGGGGCTTGCCCCACACTCCCCGCCCACCCAGCACTCCTGCTAGGGAGACTGGTCAGAGTGTGGGGCCCACTGCAGTCACGTGAAGAATCTAAGTGTGCGTGCGTAGGTTGCCCCGTCACCACGTAGAGATCAAGTTCCAGGAGTTGAATGAGGTGAACTGAAAGAGGTGGCAAAAGGCCATTTCCTTTACAGGGCCAATCGTTGTGATAAAAATAATAATATCGAGTGAACACCGAGCACTTTGTGTTTTCTTGTGGGGTAATTGAATTTAATGGATTTCAAAATATAGAAAAATTATCCAAAGCACGTACAGTGATTTTCAGTTGGTATTCTATTGTTGTTTAACATTGTGATTAAAACTGTGAGTTGTCATGATTGATTTTTTAATCAAGTTAATTTGATTTGAGTTCATTGCAAATAATTGACCGTCCTGAACCAGATGCAATCCGGCTCTCTGTTTTCGATGTGGCCAATGACTTTTGGCCAATACCACACTGACAGAGGGATGTCAGTATGAAACTGTCTGCTTGTCGGGTTGGCATTCATGCCATGGCCCCCAATCTGAGCAAAGGATCCACCCAGAGGACCAAGTCTGGTGATGATTCTTGCTTACTCCCTTTTTTAAAGATACCTGAAATCAAAGTGAACTTCACAAAAATGACACTGGGTTTTTTCCCTGGGGGGGTAGTCTGTATCTGCAAAACCAAGGAGGAGGAGATCTCCACATCAAAGGCTGTGAATGAGCCGCTCCTGCCCTACCTTGATTACTTCAGTCACGCAAGCAACTTCTTCCCTGCTGCTGTAACTTTTACTGCAATTCATCTGAGGAAGTGGGTTTTACCCACAAACGCTGATGCCCTTATAAATCTGTTAAACTCTGAGGTGCCACAGGACTCCCTGTTGCTCTCTCTGTGTTTTTTGAACAATACAAATAAAGCATGTATGTTTTCCTCTTATTTAAAAAAAATCTTAATTGAGTTAAGGACTCGAGCAACACCAGATAAATCTGCAACTTAGAAATAACAATGAGTGTCTACACTCCTAAACTAGTTTTCTGTCCACACTGTGACTAGTGCTCTTTTTTATTGTTAGTATACAAACTAAGTGCAAATTTACAGAGTCATAGATAACAAAGTCAAAAGGGACCATTAGATCTTCTAGTCTGATCTCCTGCATAACATCGGCCAGAGAACTTACTTGCTAGAATCCCTGATATGATTTGAGCCACAGTAAATCTTTTAGGAAGAAAAAAAATCCAATCTTGAATCAAAAATTGCCCATGAAATGGAGAATTAAGCACGACCCTTGTGAAGTTGTCCTGATGGTTAAGTGCATTCAAAATATGCACCTTACGTCCCACCTGAATTTGTCTAGATTCAACTTCCAACTATTGGACTGTGAGTCGAAGGGCCTGTACTGGATCGGGTCGGCATTCCGACGCTGTCCAAGGTCAGAGAAGGCCAGCCTGCCTCCCCAGGCTACTTCCCATTTTCCCACGCGGGTGTACCTGGCCTGGGAGCTGCTCCTCCGGGTCTTTAGTGAACGAAGCCTCCAGCGGGTCCTGCGGGGGCTCTGCGGCGGGGATTGTCAGTGGTCCTGCTGATCCTGGCCAGTCCTCTGCTTCCTGGCTGTGCCGCGTGTCCCAGTCTCCCCCTCAGGAGCTCGGGGAAGGCATCTGGCTTCTCACGCCCAGTTTTCACTCTTCCACCCCATCCCTGGGGCGGGGCAGGACTGATCAGTCTGCCTCTTCCCAGTCAGAGAGAGTCTGACCTGCCTCACTACTGGCCCAGTTTCATCCCAACCAGTGTCAGGGTCTGTAACTCAATGGCATTTTTTTTACAGAAATTGCCAAAAGATCAAACAATTAAACAACAAACTGCAAAAAACCAAGGTGAAAACGTTACCCGACACAAATCCAGTGACGTGACTATTTTAACCCCTCAGGAACACAGCAGCTGGATGTACTCCTAACTTTCCTGACGATCTGGTTGGTGATATGTTCACAAATGCGCTCTAGACAAATGCCCATATTCATCACAAATCTATACACCATCGCCACATTGCTTATTTAGGAATTGCTGGGGGCGCCACGAGTCAGAAAACGACATTCCCCAGGGACGGTCCCAGACTGGACAGTCCCCATAAGGGACTGACAGCAATTCAAAAATGAAATCTGCCATTGGCTGTGCGAGGGAGTGTGCAGACAAGGAACAGACGGGGCGTGAATGTGTGGGTGGTAAAGTGAGGTGGCCCCATAGCAGGGATTAGTCCGCTGGGCCTGTCTTCAATCTGTGCATTCTGCTTTCTAGGGCAATCGGAAACCACCATCCCTGGAAAGAGACAAAAGGTGGGGAAATGCAGTAGGAGAGGGCCGGACGCATAAGCCCAGGCTTCAGAGACCTGTAGGACACTGGGCCAGACACAGCCACACTTTGCAGCTCTAAAGCAAAGCTAAGCTGGAGCAGAAGTTGGCACTCGCAAGGCTGATAGTGCAGAAAAGCTCCTTCCCAAGGAGTACTTGGCACAGAGCTGCACTTTTGCAAGCACACGCCAGGAGCATGGAAGGTAATAACCTGGCTTAAAAACAAGGTCTTGCTGGAGGCCTGTTAGCCGGGGGTTTGCGTGGAGCTGGGACCACTCCCAGAGAGAACACACAGACGCACGCAGGATAATCAACTGTTGTTATTAAAAGCAGCTCCTGCTGGGATGGGAAAGAGATCCTAGGTGGGGCATGTCAATCCTGTTCAGCCAGTGCTGGAGACCTGATAGATCTAAAACAGACGTAAGGAAACAGACATCCCTAAAGCATAAGGAATCTCTGTTATTTTGAAGTCTTATTCCAGTGGGAGCTGGAATCTGTCGGCCAGCGTCCGTGGTGGACAAGAGCTGAAATCACCGAGAAACTGACAAAGTTGGAATCACTAGGTTCGGCCCAGAGCCAGACCCATCGTGGACGCAGCAGCTCGATAGGCTTTTAGCAGAAATGTTACAAACTGAGAAGTCTCTGGTCACATCCTATGGCAGGATGGGCCAGCGATTCCTCCCGGCTCCCTGTCCCTCGCGAGGCTGCATCCGGGATCAGGAGCAGAACTGGCCAGGTGGCGTCTGCCTCGTGGCATTTTATATCCCTCCCTGGTCTCTTCCACCCTGGAGCAGGTGACGTGGCCCAGGGACCTGTCCCTGTGTCCCAAGCCAGCAGCTAGCAGATACTGGCTGGTTTGCAGGTCCAGACGCACTGCTCAGGTGTGTATCAAACCGATACAAAGTGCCGGTGCAGTAGGCAGGGGATGTAACCCTGGGAAACCTGCCATCCCCACCACGTTTCCCTGTAAACCAGCCCCCTCCACTGCCCTCCCGCCAGCTGGACACACACAGCCAGTCCCCGCAGTGACCTCTGGCTTGTCACCAGCAGCAGCCGTTGGGATGCCCGTGGGTGGGAGGGAACGTGTCCCACTCGGGGATGCAATGCGGGCTTGTGAGAGCGGGTGCCACCCCTGCCCTGCCGTCCGGGTGCCTCAGAGCCGAGGGGCCTGGTTCCCCACATGGGCGGCTCCCCCCAGCCGGCCGGTCGCAGCCTGAGGGTCTGTGGTGAGCCAGAGCACAGGTCCAGCAGCGTGTCTGGAAATTCTGCCGCCTGCTGGCCTCCGCCAGGGTCCCCACTCGCAGGGCGACCTCAGCACCCTCCCAGCTACCCGTCGCCCCAGAACACGTGTGCTGCGCCGTGCAGGCCAGGCCAGAGGGGCCAGCTACAGCAATTTGCCCCCTTCGGCTCAGATGAAACCCTACCTGGGGGGTTAATTCAGTCCAAGGGTTGGTCTGAGGAGGGCGCAAGGCAGGGATGTTTGCAAGAGAGAAACAAAGATGCACCATTTTCTAGTAACTTAACTAGACTTGACTCAGGGTGACAGTCGAACCCAGTGGTCCCGACAGCAGGGCCGGCCACATTCCCAGCTCAGTCCGAATGCAGCTGCCTTTGTCTTCTCCGGGGAGGATCCCTGGTGTGCTGTAGACCCTCCCTTTTACAGTCCGCTCGCCCTTTGAAATGCTGCCCCCCGGGGCTGCCGCGAGATAGTTTCTTCCTGCTGGGAAGACGGACACACGGCGCCGTGTGGGGAACGAGATGCCGTCTCATTTCCGACAGTGTCAATCCGTCCGTCGTCCCCCCGCCCTCCCCGTCCTGAGTCCTAGTCAGGCTGAGTTAACGCTGCTCCCTTTCCCCACTGCTGCCACCATCACCGGCGGAGACCCTTTGCTGAGTGACTCTCTGTCTCATTCCTGTTCTTGCTTGGCTCCACGCAGCACCCGGCTGAATTCGCAGCCTGCTGAGCGGTGAATCCCAGCGTCGGACGTGAGGTGTGCGGCGTGGGCACTTCTACCTCCTCTGAGCGTCTGCAAGGCAATTCTCTACCTTCCCCCAGCCTCTGCTCCCCCCCCCCCCCGTGGTCAGGGCCGGCCCGAGCCCTTTTGCTGTGCAGTGCCTGGCAATGCAGGGCCCTGCGGCCATGGGGGTAAGGGCTGCTGGCTGGCGCCGCAGGAATGGGGGGGGGCCGGTGCTGCGGGAACCGGCCGCGCGGCGCCTGATGGCAGCTATAAGGGATGCCGTGTGCCCCTTACAGCTGCAATCAGGCACCCCCCTGGGGGTTACAGTGGATGAGAAGCTGGAGATGAGTCAACAGGGCGCCCTTGTAGCCAAGAAGGCTAATGGCATATTAGGGGGCATTAGGAGGAGCATTGCCAGCAGATCCTGAGAAGTGATTATTCCCCTTAAAATCAGGAATAAGGGACCTTTCGGAAAAGGCTTTATTTTCCGAAAGATCCCTGTCTAGACTGGAATTTTTTTCCAGCAAAGCCCCGAGCCGGAAAAAAGCGGCAGCCGTGTTCATGCAAATGGAGCGGGGAAAATTTAAATCCCCGCTGCATTTGCAATTCCGACTTGTCTAATCTGCATCCCTTTTCCGGAAAAGGGGTGCAGTGTAGACACAGCCGGTGTGTTCTGCAGCACACGAATTCCACGGCAACGCCTTTGCCTCTCTGGGGCTTGAGGCGTGAAAGTGACGATTGTTACTGAGTGAACTACGGAAAAATCCCAGAATCCCAGGGCTGGCAACGACCTCAGGAGCCATCGAGTCTGGCCCCTGCCTAAAGCAGGACCAACCCAACTCAATCATCCCAGCCAGGGCTTGGTCGAGCTGGGATGTAAACACCTCCAGGGATGGAGACTCCCCCCCTCGCTAGGGAACCCAGCCCAGGGCTTCCCCACCCGCCTAGGGAAATAGTTTGTTCTAATCTCCAACCTCGACCTCCCCCACTGCAACTTGAGCCCATTGCTCCTTGTTCTGCCCCCACTGAGAACAGCCTCTCTCCATCCTCTTTGGACCCCCCTGCAGGGAGTTGCAGGCTGCTCTCGAATCCCCCCTCACTCTCTGCTCTTCTGCAGACTGAACA
The DNA here is from genome assembly GCF_049634645.1 of Pelodiscus sinensis. NCBI lineage: Eukaryota > Metazoa > Chordata > Testudines > Trionychidae > Pelodiscus > Pelodiscus sinensis. The sequence continues at coordinate 197,961 of NW_027466011.1, forward strand.
AACCCAAATCCCTCAGCCCCTCCTCATAGATCATGTGCTCCAGCCCCCAAATTATTTGTGTTGGCCTCCGCTGGACCTTCTCCAATGTGTTCACATCCTTCCTGTAGTGGGGGCCCAGAACAGGACGCAATACTCCAGATGTGGCCTCACCAGAGCCGAATAAAGGGGAATGATCCCTTCTCTGGATCTGCTGGCAATGCTCCTCGTAATGCACCCCAATACGCCGTGAGCCTGCTTGGGTACGCGGGCGCCCTGCCGACTTGTAGTGCACAATGAAGGCAGCACGGTCTCCCAAAAGAGATTTGCTTGGCTACCTGATTGGGTGCTACCCCTGGACTGTAGGGTTCAGCCCACAGGGAGCTCACCCGTCAACGTGTCATCATATGGCGGAATCTCTGCTCCGGTTCCTACGGTAGCATCTGAGCACCTGGGGAAGGGATGAACGGGCTCTGGCCACGGAGCCGTTTGTGTTTGGCCCCGATGAAGCAGTGAGAGTTCTGTCGGCAGGGAGCGCACGTCCGTCTCTTTCCCTTCTGCAGAGACCCCCCGGCCGGGCACGAGCCGTATTCCCATGTGGCAAGGGCCGTCTTCGGCAGAGTCTCCGGGCTACAAACCCAGTTCCAGTTCGTGGGAAGGGGCATGGACAATAGAAATCCTAGAACCCTAAGTCTGGCAGGGACCTTGAGAGGTCATTGAGTCCAGTCCCTGCCCTCCCGGCAGGACCAGGCACCGCCTAGCCCGTCCCTGACAGTGTCTGTCCAACCTGCCCGTCAATATCTCCAGGGATGGGGATTCCACAGCCCCCCAGGCAATTTATGCCCGTGTGTCACCACCCGGACGACAGGACGCTTTTCCTAATGTCCCACCTCAACCTCCCTGGCTGCAGTTTCAGCCCCTTGCTCCTTGGCCTGTCCTCAGAGGGCTTTGGCTAGCTCAGCTTTCACGGGAAGTTGTGTGTCACTTGGAGGAGGTTAGGAGCCCGCACCGATCGCAAGGGGAGGCACCCCCTTCTGAGTGGGCCAGCTCTGCCGGAGGGGGAAGGTTCCTCCACTGTCTCAGGCCACTCCCTTCTCCCCCGGCTCCGGTTTCTCTTCTCCTTCTCTCCACCCGCTGTCCTGGCCAGCTGCAGGGCTCTGGCTCCTCCCCGCATGCCCCAGAGGAACGTGTGTGGAGTGATGGGGACCCAGACCTGGAATCCGGGAGTGTGACGTGGACACCAGGAGGGGAGGGCTTGTGGCCAGGTTGTCAAACAGGGAAGGAGGCGGCGACCGGGGAGGGGTAGGACAGGCTGGTCTCCCTGGCACTAAGAAACATTCCAAGTGGGAACACAGGAGGGCTCCAGGTCCAAGCAAAGGTTGGGAGAGTTGACCTGTTTGACCCCCAGGCTCTGCAGTCCCAGACACCCATGGGACATCAGACAGTGCCACTTGTCCCCTGCTGACTGCGCATACATTTGGGAATCTCACTCTCTCTGGCTGTACAGTCAAGCTACCATTGTAGGGTCAGGAGCTGTACCGCGTTCCTGGGCAAACCCGCTCACAAGCGCCTCCTCGAGACTTGACTTGTGTTCTTTCTTAGCAGGCTCCTTTAAAAAACCCAGCTCCTAAATCAAAGTTACTTGGGAGGGCTGGAACATGGGAGTACGAGCACCAAAGCCCGGAACAGCACCTCCTTGGAGAGTCTTTTTGGAGCGCGTCTCGCACGGTGCGGGCGCTGCCCTGTGAATGGAGGTTCTAGGCCAGGGGTTCCCAACCTGGGCTACGCAGACCCCCAGGGGGCACGAGAAGCCTGTCAAGGGGGCACGGGGAATATTTGGTAAAAATCTAGATTATCCTCATTGAAATATTCCAAAAGCAGTAGCGTCAGTCAAAGCTGTGGATTCTAGAGTCTAGACTCTAGTTCCATTCATATTGAATAGGGGGTACAGAAAGGCTTACTAAAAGCCAAGGGAGAACAGGGACCGAAAAAGGCTGGGAACCCCTGTTCTAGGTGCTCCAAGGAGATGAAGAAGAGCAGAACAGCCCCTCTACTGGCCCCATAATTGAGCTTGTGTCGCTGTGCAAAGTTGGGCAAACGAAGTAGATTAAACGGGCTAGAATTTATTTGCCAAAGTATTTTAAAAGCTTGTATTTCCCCTTCCATGCCTGGAAACCCCTGGGGCCTGTTTCATGATGCAACAGGAACTGGATTCGGGTGCCCTGATCCCTTTGAATTGGATTTGTGGGCCTCATTACTTTAGGCCCACGTTTACTCACTCTGCGGGAGTCACAAGCAGGTCTCGGCTCTTTGCCACGCAAGGTACCGAGGCAACATCAGAGCCGCGAGCAGCCCTGGAGGTTAGAGACGCTTCTCCCCAGGGCTCTTCTCGCAGCCCGCTTCACCTCCTGGTTCCGAAGACTGTAGATAACGGGGTTCAGGGTGGGCGTGAGGACCACGTAGAGCAGAGCCGAGACTCTGTCGCCGTCCCCGCCGTAACTCGACTTGGGCCGGAAATAGATGAAGCTGCCGGAGCCGAAGAAGACCGTCACCACCAGGAGGTGCGAGGAGCAGGTGGAGAAGGCCTTGCGCCGGCCCTCGGAGGACGACATCTTGAGGATGGTGGCCAGGATGTGGGCGTAAGACACGAGGATCAGCAGGAAGGGAGCCAGGACCACCAGCACGGCCACCACAAAGACCTCCGCCTCGGTCAGGGAGGTGTCGGCGCAGGCCAGCGTCAGCAGCGGGGGGATGTCGCAGAAGAAGTGCTGGATCTCGTTGGGCCCACAGAAGGGCAGGCTGAAGATCAGCGTGGTCTGCCCGAAGGAGACGGGCACGCCGGCCAGGTAGGACCCAGCCACCAGCAGCAGGCAGACCCTGTCGCCCATCACGGCGCTGTAGTGCAGCGGGTGGGAGATGGCCATGTAGCGGTCATAGGCCATGGCAGCCAGCAGGTAGCACTCCGCCGTGGCGAAGAACAGGTAGAAATACAGCTGGGTGGCACAGCCGGTGAAGGAGATGCTCCTGTTGTCCAGCAGGCCAGCCAGCAGCTTGGGCAGGGTGACGGAGGTGTAGCAGACCTCCAGGAAGGACAGGTTCCGGAGGAAGAAGTACATGGGGGTGTGGAGGGACCGGTCCAGTGTGGTGAGCACCATGATGAGGGTGTTCCCCACCAGAGTGATGATGTAGGAGACCAGCACCAGGACAAAGAGCAGCAGCTGCAGCTCGGAGAGGCTGGAGAACCCCAGGAGGATGAAGTGTGTCACCACGGTGCGGTTCCCGCCCGGCATCTCCGCTGGCAGACGGGCTGGAGGTATCTAGACAAGAGAGAGGAGCCATCAGTGTATAGCATCCTAGAGCCTGTAGACCTGGCAGGGACCGTGAGAGGCCGTCAGGTCCAGTCTCCTGCCCTCACGGCAGAACCAAGCACCGTCCAGACCATCCCTGACAAGTGTCTGTCCAACCTGCTCTTCAGTGTCTCTGGTGATGGAGATTCCACAACCTCCCTGGGCAATTTATTCCAGTGTTTCCCCACCCTGACAGGTAGGAACTTTTTCCTAACGTCCAATCTAAACCCCCCTGGCTGCAGTTTAAGCCCATTGCTTCTTGTCCTGTCCTCAGAGGCCAAGGAGAACAAATTTCTCCCTCCTCCTTGTGACACCCTTTTAGATACCTGAAAGCCACCTCTTGTCCCCCCCTTGTCCTTTCCTAACTAAAGAAGCCCGATTCCTTCAGTCCTTCAGTACGAGCCACCAAGCCCTGCCTTGCTCCTTCAGAGCTTCTAAGGGGAGAAATGTCCGTTCTGCTCACCTGTTCTGATTCCCTGCCTGTCACAGGCCAGAGACCTGCCCCGAAATGCTTCCTGTTCATCTTCGAATAGCTACAGAGCGGTTACAAAACCCTCCCCTCTTGATTTCAAAGACGGCCAGCAATGGAAAATCCACCGGGGCTGTCCCATTCGTGCCTCGTTTCCAGCCTGCTCCAACTTCCAAGTGCCTCGCTAGGTAGAAAGCAATCGATCTCCATCAGCTTTTGTCTTGCACCTGTTTCCTGTCCACTGCAAATCTGCCTGTTGGAGAGCACTGTTCCCCGTAAATACCTGTCAATCTCCTGCCTGCCTGGATGTATCCAGTGATGGGTTAAACCTTCCTGGGGCGAGTGAGTGGAACTTCTCTCATACACAGGCCTCCTCTCTCTGCCTTCTAATGTCGCATCCGTACAAATTCAAAAGCTCACGCACCTTCTCCTGCCAGATGCACACGCCCCATGTGCAGCTGGGACTTCATAGGGACGGCCAGGCTGGGTCAGGTAGCCCAGCGTCCTGTCTGCTCACAGCGGCCAGTGCCAGGTGCCCCAGAGGGAGTGAAGGGAACAGGGAACCATCCAGTGACCCCTCCCCTGTTGCCCATTCCCAGCCCCTGACACACAGAGGCCAGGGACCCCATCCCTACTCACCCTGGCTAATTGATGGACCTACCCTCCATGAATCGATCTAGCTCTTTTTGGAACCCTCTTGAAATCCTGGTCTTTAGAAACTCCTCTGGCAAGGAGTTCCACAGGTTGCCTGTGTGCTGTGCGTAGAAAAACTTCCTTTTCTTTGTTCTAAACCTGCTACCTATTCGTTCCCTTTGGTGACCCCTAGTTCTTATGTCATAGGAACAAGTAAATAACTTTTCCTTCTTCACTTTCTCCACACCTGACATGAGTGCCCCACAACCAGGTGACCCATGGGAAAGTCAATGTGTCCCAACTGGAGTGGAGTTTCACACGGTGTGTGCTAAAATCAGCCCTTCCGTCCAGTGTGGAAAATGCCAGTTTCTCTGTCTGTCGTCACTCACGCCCCCACCCGCCCTCTCTCTCCGGGCACCTCCGGGAACAAAGGGGCGTCTTGGAAACGTGGCAGCCGCAGAGCTTTGAAACCTGGCGCTCGGGGGCGAATTGAAGCTGTAGGATGCACCAGTCGAGGTCTCCTTCAGGGCACCTGCGTTTGCTGGCCCATGAGTGCACCTGCTCCAGAGCCATCCCTTCAATGGGGCAGAGACCCACCTCTCTCTCCTGCGGAGCTGGGCTGTTCTTCCCCTGCCTCCGCTGTGATCTCACCAGCCACGCAGCCTGCCCCAGCCTGCCAGCCTCTGGGCGTTGCTGTCTCTTGGAGGCAGCACTCGTGCAGAGGAAATGCACCGAAAATGATGCACGTCCCTCTCTGCACCCAACAGCTTGTGGTTTTAGGGGCAGCTCGAGTCCTCCCCATTCCCCCAGAGGGTGCGGGGTTCCCCCGCCCATGGAGGTGCTGTCCGGTTGTTGGCTCAGCAGGCCCCGGTGAGTCTAAACTCAGGCCTCTGTTCGTTCCCCTCCAACACGTCTGAGAAGTGGGCTGTGCCCACGGACGCCCCTGGCCCTGTCTCTATAGTTGGGTGAGTCTAAGGTGCCCCAGGACCACTCGTGGTCTGTAAAGTTACAGACAGACACGGCTCCCCGCTCTGGGACTCCTTCTCCAACGGTTTGTCTTTGTTGGGCACTTTCTGGAGAAACGTTGGCTAATCAGCGCCCGTCGCTCTTTGCTGCTGTGGTTTCCCTCCCGCCTGCAATTACAGACAGTCCCCGACATGCCAGGGAGCATGACCTGGACACAGGGCGGTCGCCTAAGGGGAGTGCAGGAACCTGCCCCATGGCGCACAGCGGGCGAGTCTCCCGATGGCAGCGAGCAGACGCTGGGCTAGAGGGACGCATGAAAATGGCCCAGCCAGACCCGTGATCCAGCCCACGGGATACACCCGGAGTAACTGCAGAGGGCGAGATCGCGAGAGACGTGTCCGGCTCGTCCCCTGGCTCAGCGGCGACGGGCGCTCTGCTGCAACCGGGGAGACCCGACATCGAATCCAAATTCCATTTCCGGCACGGGAGGAAACAGACCCTGGCCTCTCTCACGCCAGCTGAGCATGTAACCAGCTCTGGGGAGATCTCAGCCCCCCCAAATCTCTGCGCTTAGCCCCGGACAAATGCCCCAACGTTCTGTGTGCATTGAGCAAACCAGCTTTGATTCAAACCCCCAATGGATCCCCCCCCCAATTCTCTGATGTTTCGTTGTTGTGAATTGTGGATTCAGCTGGACCCAGGCTGAAATGTGGAGAGGCCGGTGAACCCAAACGCCAGTCACGCCCCCACCCCAGCTCCATCGCCCTCGTGCCCTTCAACGCCAGATCCTGGCCGGGCGTCCTTCCCCGTCACCGGCGAGATGTGAGGCCCTAGGTGAAAGCGAGGTGCTCAAATCGCTGGGCTTTCCCTGTTGCGGCAGCCCCCCGCCCCTCCCGAGTTCCAGCAAAGCAAGCAGGGCCTTACAGCTGCGGCACATCCCCTCTCTGCACAGACAGCCGCCCGGCTGCGTGTGGAGGAGGCAGGGACTTGATATTTCCCTGCTGTGTCACGTGACTCCGACCCCAGGGTGTTAGCTCCAGCGGGATGCGGGACTCAGCCGCTGAGTGTCCCTTGGAAATCTCCCCCCTGGGCCTGCGGGCAGTAAACACAGCGCCGCTGGGCGAGGAACGGAAACCCGGGGAAGGGCTGTTTGGTGTCTCCTGGTTGCCCGTTTCCGCCCCGGGCTGCCCAGTGGGGTGTGTTGTGTTACACAGTGACAACGGGGTCGTGCATCCGCTCTGCTCTGCACAAGCGGACCGGAGCATCGGCTGCCGCAAACCAGTTCTAAAATCTGATTTGTCTATTTTATATGTGTTCACTTTGGTGTATATGGATTGTATCCTTTGGTATATATGGCCGTGCCAATTTCCTTCCACTATTTGATCTGAGGAAGTGGGTCTGGCCCACGAAAGCTCATCACCCAATAAACCATCTTATGAGTCTTTCAAGTGCTGCATCGTCCTGGCTTTTGTTTCAGACACTAACCTGGCACCTTGCTGCTTGCAATCTAGTTGTCCAAGTGGGCCACTGCCTCACAGAGACAGGGCCTAGGTGAACTGGCCTGGTCGACTTTCAGATTCCTGGTCCTTTCACAGAACCAACCTGGTACCGTCCATGTTTCAGCCACACTCCCCAGCAAGCTGGTCATTTCGTCCCCAGCGGGCTGTTTCATCTCCCTGGCCGCTTCCACTCCGCCTGAAACAACCTCCAGTCCCTCTGCAGCTTCCTCACCCTTGTCCACACTGCATCTTTCCCAGCCCAAGTCTCCTTCACCCCCTTCAGGCACAGCAGCCTGCTGGCCAACATCCCCATGAGGATCCTCTTCCCTAGGACCTTCTGTGAGCAAAACTCACCTTTCCCCGGCCCTACTGCAGCATCGCCCTTCTGAGCCACCCCCAACTCCTCCCGAGTCCTCTCAGCCTTCTGAACAGGCAGGTCTCCCCACACGACCCCGCTCCAGGAAAACAGACTCATCCGGGGGGAGGTCAGAGACATCTCCCTCCCGGGCTCCTCTCTAGCCTGCTACCCGCGTCCATACTGTCTGTAGGTGCACGCTGACCGCTCCCTGTTGCTCCCGGGTGTCCGGGCCAGGGTGGTACCCTGATCACACGGAGTCACTCTCCTCCCTCCCAGCATCAGACGGGTGTGATCCCCAAGTTCCTGACAGGACCACCCCAGTCACAGCGCCACTGTCCCCAGCAGACACAACCCGAGGGGCCTCCCCTTTCGGGGCTTCAGCTGTCTCCAGAACTAAGTCTGGGCCCACGGCCCTGCCCTCGGCCATCCCAGGCGGACAGACCCTGTAACCTTTTTTGAGGCATCTGTCGACAAAGGGTTTATTTTTGTCAGAGCCGTGTCTAGACTGCTGGGTTTTTTCGAAAAAGCTCCGTTTTGAAAAAAGCGGCGCCCATGTTTATGCTAATGAAGCACGGGATATTTAAATCCCCGCTTCATTAGTAATTTCGACCTGCCTAATCTGCATCTCTCTGTCGACAGAGGGGTGGAGTCTCGACGTACCCCCAGGCTCCACACGCAGAGGCTGCTCACACTGAGCTCCCCCCAATAAAGCACCTTCAGTGTGTGCAGATTCGGTTTTACAAACCTCACCAGCCAACTCCTCACCCTCCAGAATTTGATCTTTTCCCTCCGCTAAACCTTCACTCTGGCCAGCCACACCAGACTGTCCCTGATTGCTGGGCTCTCCCTGCCCAGACACAGCTATCTTCCTCCGGCAAAACTTAGAGAAACTTTTACCTTGCTCCCCGTAGGACAGACGAGCCACAGACAAGTTCCCAGAAGCGCACTCACCCCTTTCCCTGTTAGCTACAGGCAACACAGAAGATTTACACCCCTAGGTCTGTCTACACTACAAAGTTAATTTGAAACAGCCGTTAGTTCGAATTAACTTGAATCGCGTCTGCACAGCCAAACCGCTCTTTCGAAATAAATTCAAACTAGCGGAGCCCTTATTTCAAATTAGGTAAACCTCATTGTACGAGGGGTAACGCCAAATTGGAAATAGCTATTTGGAACGCAGCGCTGTGGAGGGGCCTCCAGCCTTCCCAGGGAGCCCTGGCACCCACTCTGGGCACAGCCAGGAAAACTTCCTCTCCTCTCCCCCAGCCCCGGAGACATTCAAGGGGTAGACCCTGGCCACAGGGCCTGTGCCAGCTCCAAGTCTGCCAGCCCAGAGCCAGCAGTGGCCAACGGGGCCCCTGACCCAGGGACCCCAAAACATGAGCCAGCAAGCCCCTGGCAGCCAGCCCTCCACCGCTCCCCAGGAGCAGTCTGCCAGCTCCCAGGAGCCTGACGGACTGGAGAAGGCAGGCACCTTCCTGGTCCAGGGTAGAGATCATGGGCCTTATTCAGGTTTGGGGGGGATGCCCCCAACGTCCATGATCTCTGCACTAGACGGAGGAACACGCCCGTCTATGGCAGGAGAGCTGCCAGCCTGGCCACCAAAGGCCACATGCGAACCCAGGAGCAGGTTTGCATGAAAGTCAGGTTGGTCCGGGGAGACCCCCAACCCTGGGCCCTGAGCTTCCCCTCCCCCTTCTTCCCCTTTCTTCCCCCTTCCAGCTCCCTCCTCCCAGGTTTCCCCCTCTCCTCTCCAACCCTCTCTCTTCCCCTGTCCCACCTCCTTTTCCCAGTCTCCCCAGAGGTCCATCCCCCTCAGTTTTGTTCAATAAAGTCAATTTCTATTTTTGAACATACGTGTCTTTTATTTCACATCAGGAAGGGGGCTAGGGAGGGGTCAGTGGGAGGACGTGAGGGAGGAATGGAGCACGAGACCCCAGTGGGGAGGACCAGGGAGGCTCTGAAGGCTCCTCGGGGTGGACGCTCTCCCGCAGGACCTCCTGGATCCTGACAGCCCCTGATGGATCCCCAGATGGCAGCCTGCAGCAAGTGCAGCTGGGCTGATGGCAACGACCCCACGAGATGCACGGCGTGCCCAGGGGCAGCTCTGCTCCATGTGGCCGAGTGCTGTGGGGTCTCGAGTGCGGGCACTCAGGGCTCTCCAAGACAGGACTGCTTTGCTGTCCTTCATCGAGGTGGACAAGCAAGCAGGACCCCTGAGAAGCTCCTCACCGCCCGGTCCTGCTGGGCCAGCTCCCTGGTCTCCCCCAGCTACAGCCCCGAGCTGAGGTCCCTGCCCCCACCAAGAAGCAGTACAGACACTGAGCCACCTCAGGTCCATGGAGAGCGCTGGTTCGGGTCCAGCCTCCTGATGGGATCAACCCCCAAAGAATTCGGGAAGCCCCCTTTAACAATGAAAGGGGGATGTGCACACTGGTTGCCCCCCCCCAGGTAACAATCTCGTACTCTGGGTTTGATAGAAGATAAACATGGTTTTATTCAGCTGAAGCAGTAGCACTGAGGTAGTAAGAAGGGAAAGTCGGCAGAGCAAAGTAGGTTACAAAGCAAAAGAAACAAAAGCGCTTGGCGAATTCTCCAAACGACGTCTTTTGCGCAAAAGCATCTGTGCCAGTCTAGACGCAGCCCATGTGTCTAGTTCTCCACACACAAAGGGTACGTACAGCAGAGTACGATACACAGAACCAGCGGATCATTCCACGAGGAGTACAGCTAGTTCGGTAGGAAGCCTAATTCGAACTAGCTACTCCGTGCCGCGTATAGCCGCACAGCACGGGGTTCGAACTAGCCAGGATTTAAAAATGGCGGCGCCCGATTTATGCAAATGAAGCCCGGGAAATTCAAATCCCGGGCTTCATTTGCAAGTGCGGTATGCCTACCTTACCCCGCTAGTTCGCACTAGGAGGGTAGTGTAGACAGACCCTGGGTCTGCAGTCTCCTGGGGTATTGAACAGGGACTGGAACATTCATGGGAGCAGGATGGTCAGTTGGTGGGGCCTTGGCTTTAGCATCCTCTCCTGTGTTCCCACTTCTGTTTGCCAGGTCTCTGCCTTCATTTCCGCTACCTTGGCCTGTGCTTCCGCTTCCATTCGCCTTGTGTCTGCTTCTATTGCTGCTAGCTTGGCCAGATGTTCTTGTTCGGCGAGCTAGTCCTCGGCCTCTGGTTGTGCACACTCGGCCTCTGGTTGTGCACGCTCGGCCTCTGGTTGTGCACGCTCGGCCCCTGGTTGTGCACGCTCGGCCCCTGGTTGTGCACGCTCGGCCCCTGGTTGTGCACGCTCGGCCTCTGGTTGTGCACGCTCGGCCCCTGGTTGTGCACGCTCGGCCTCTGGTTGTGCACGCTCCACGTGTAGCAGAAACTCCATCTCTTTCTCAGAGGCCTGCCTGCCTTCATAATCCCACATAGAAGACAGAGGTGGGGGAGGAGGGCTGCTGTTCCTTGTTTCTGCCCTCTCAAGGTTACTCCCCCCTGGACTCACAGGGACCTGCTTCTGACTCCTCTCCTTGGGGTATGAATCTGTCCTAGAGCTGGGCATCCTGCCTTAACTAGCCTCGCCTCCGGTTGCCCCAAAAGCTAGAACAAAATTAACTGCTTGGGTAGGATGGTCTTTGTCTGGCTTAAGCTTCAGCTTCTGTCTGCCCCTCCCAGAGGCAGCACAGGAAACGATAGAAAAAAACAAAGAGGAAAACCTCCCCCCCCCCCGCCCGCAGAGCTTGCAACTCCAAAGAAAAACCTGTGTCCTTTTAAAACTCCTAGCGTCTCAAAAAGATCCCGTTGCTCTGCCACCGTGTCACGGCTCCTTCCCCACTCTGGCACGATAAATGCAGAAGTGGGGGCCCGCAAAAGTATTGGAGGATTGGAGTACTGTGTCCAGTTCTGGGCCCCCCACTACACAAAGGATGTGGATGCATTGGAGAGGGTCCAGCGGAGGCAACCAAAATGATAAGGGGGCTGGAGCACATGACTTATGAGAAGAAGCTGAGGGACTTGGGTCTGTTTAGTCTGCAGAAGCGAAGAGTGAGGGGGGATTTGAGAGCAGCCTGCAACTTCCTGAAGGGGGTTCCAAAGAGGATGGAGAGAGGCTGTTCACAGTAGTGACAGATGCAGAACAAGGAGCAATGGGCTCAAGTTGTGGTGGGAGAGGTCCAGGTTGGATATTAGGAAAAACTATTTCACTAGGAGGGGGGTGAAGCGCTGGGCTGGGTTCCCTAGGGGAGTAGTGGAGTCTCCATCCCTAGAGGTGTTTAAGTCTCGGCTTGACACAGACCTGGCCGGGTTGATTTAGTTGGGATTGGTCCTGCCTAGAGCAGGGGGCTGGACTTGACCTTTTGAGGTCTCTTCCAGCTCTATGATTCTATGATTCTATGAAAACCTGGTCTCTACAGGCTTTGGTAAAAACGTCCCCTCAAAATCTTAACAACCTAGATTTGGGGTTTAAAAACTCTGCTGCCACCATCCGAGTATTGATACAAAAATCAGGGGAGAGATCCCTTGTGAAATCTCAGCCCTAAAGTACAAACCAGGACACAAAAATTAACCAACACCAGGTTAATAAAAAGAAAAGAGATTGACCCAAACGATACCCTACTTACAGATAGTGAAGAGTCTATTCTTGGAGGGAGACATTCTGTCTGTCCCCCTCAGTTCCACGAGGAGTAACGGTAGTTCGAATTAGAGATCCTAATTTGAACTACCTACTCTGTGCCGTGTGTAGCCGCGGGCACGGAGTTCGGACTAAGGGGATTTAAAAATGATGGCGCCCGGGAAGATGCAAATGAAGCCCGGGATATTTAAATCTCAGGCTTCATTTGCAACTTTGAATGCCTACATTAGCCTCCCTAGTTCGAATTAGGGGGCTAGTGTAGACATGCCCTTAGTGCCCAGGCTGCTGGCCATTTCTCATGATCATGACCGTCTCGCACGGTGTGAGTGCTGCTCCGTGAATGGAGGTTCTAGGTGCTCCAAGGAGATGAAGAAGAGCAGAACACCCCTCTACTGGCCCCATAATTGAGCTTGTGTCGCTGTGCAAAGTTGGGCAAACGAAGTAGATTAAACGGGGTTAGAATTTATTTGCCAAAGTATTTTAAAAGTTTGGATTTCCCCTTCCATGCCTGGAACCCCCCCGTATTCATTTCACGATGCACAAGAAAGAACAAACAAATTTTCCAAGGGGCCTAAGAAAGTTAGTTGCCCAAATTAAGTTTGCAGATGATACCAAACTGGGTGGGGTTGCAACTTCTTTGGAGGAGAGGGACATAATTCAAAATGACCTTAGAAAGTTAGAAAAATGGTCAGAGGTAAACAGTATGAGGTTTAATCAAGAGAAATGCAAAGTGCTCCACTTAGGAAGGAACAATCCGTTCCATACATACAAGATGGGAAGCGACTGTCTAGGAAGGAGCATGGCGGAAAGGGATCTAGGGGTCATAGTGGACCACAAGTTGAATATGAGTCAACAGTGTGATGCTGTTGCAAAAAAAGCAAATATGATTCTAGGTTGTATCAACAGGTGTGTTGTAAGCAAAACTCGTGAAGTCATTCTGCCGCTCTACTCTGCACTAGTTAGGCCTCAGCTGGAGTACTGTGTCCAGTTCTGGGCGCCACATTTCAAGAAAGATGTGGAGAAATTGGAAAGGGTACAGAGAAGAGCGACAAGAATGATTAAAGGTCTAGAGAACATGACCTATGAAGCCAGGCTTCATGAACTGGGCTTGTTTAGTTTGGAAAAAAGAAGATTAAGGGGGGACATGATAGCGGTTTTCAAATATCTAAAAGGGTGTCACAAGGAGGAAGGCGAAAATTTGTTCCTCTTGGTTTCTGAGGACAGGACAAGGAGTAATGGGCTTAAAGTGCAGCAGGGGAGGTTTAGATTGGACATTAGGAAAAAATTCCTAACTGTCAGGGTGGTCAAATATTGGAATAAATTGCCAAGGGAGGTGGTGGAATCTCCCTCTCTGGAGATATTTAAGAACAGGTTAGATAGACATCTGTCAGGGATGGTGTAGACGGAGCGTGGTCCTGCCTTGAGGGCGGGGGGCTGGACTCGATGACCTCTTGAGGTCCCTTCCAGTCCTATTATTCTATGATTCTATGAAATCTTTGTGAACTGGATTTGGGTGCTCCGTTCCCACTGGCTTTAGGGGGATCCGATTCCCTTTGAATTGGATTTGGGGGCCTCATTACTGTAGGGCCACGTTTACTCACTCTGCGGGAGTCACAAGCAGGTCTCGGCTCTTTGCCACGCAAGGTACCGAGGCAACATCAGAGCCGCGAGCAGCCCTGGAGGTTAGAGACGCTTCTCCCCAGGGCTCTTCTCGCAGCCCGCTTCACCTCCTGGTTCCGAAGACTGTAGATAACGGGGTTCAGGGTGGGCGTGAGGACCACGTAGAGCAGAGCCGAGACTCTGTCGCCGTCCCCGCCGTAACTCGACTTGGGCCGGAAATAGATGAAGCAGCAGGAGCCGTAGAAGAGTGTCACCACCAGGAGGTGTGAGGAGCAGGTGGAGAAGGCCTTGCGCCGGCCCTCGGAGGACGACATCTTGAGGATGGTGGCCAGGATGTGGGCGTAAGACACGAGGATCAGCAGGAAGGGAGCCAGGACCACCAGCACGGCCACCACAAAGACCTCCGCCTCGGTCATGGAGGTGTCGGCGCAGGCCAGCGTCAGCAGCGGGGGGATGTCGCAGAAGAAGTGCTGGATCTCGTTGGGCCCACAGAAGGGCAGGCTGAAGATCAGTGTGGTCTGCCCGAAGGAGACGGGCACGCCGGCCAGGTAGGACCCAGCCACCAGCAGCAGGCAGACCCTGTCGCCCATCACGGCGCTGTAGTGCAGCGGGTGGGAGATGGCCATGTAGCGGTCATAGGCCATGGCAGCCAGCAGGTAGCACTCCGCCGTGGCGAAGAACAGGTAGAAATACAGCTGGGTGGCACAGCCGGTGAAGGAGATGCTCCTGTTGTCCAGCAGGCCAGCCAGCAGCTTGGGCAGGGTGACGGTGGTGTAGCAGATCTCCAGGAAGGACAGGCTCCGGAGGAAGAAGTACATGGGGGTGTGGAGGGACTGGTCCAGTGTGGTGAGCACCATGATGAGGGTGTTCCCCACCAGCGTGATGATGTAGGAGGCCAGCACCAGGACAAAGAGCAGCAGCTGCAGCTCGGAGAGGTTGGAGAACCCCAGGAGGATGAAGTGTGTCACCACGGTGCGGTTCCCGCCCGGCATGTCCGCTGGCAGATGGGCTGGAGGTATCTAGACAAGAGAGAGGAGCCATCAGTGTATAGCATCCTAGAGCCGTAGACCTGGCAGGGACCGTGAGAGGCCGTCAGGTCCAGTCTCCTGCCCTCACGGCAGAACCAAGCACCGTCCAGACCATCCCTGACAGGTTTTTCCTAATGTCCAACCTAAACCCCCCTTGCTGCAGTTTAAGTCCATTGCTTCTTGTCCTGTCCTCAGAGGCCAAGAACAATTTTTCTCCCTCCTCCTTGTGACACCCTTTTAGGTACCTGAAAACCGCTTCATGTCCCCTCTCAGACTTCTCCTTTCCAAACTCAATAAGCCCAATTCCTTCAGTCCTTCAGTACGAGCCACCAAGCCCTGCCTTGCTCCTTCAGAGCTTCTAAGGTGCTAAAGGTCCATTCTGCTCACCTGTTCTGATTCCCTGCCTGTCACAGGCCAGAGACCTGCCCCAAAATTCTTCCTGCCAAAGTGCTGAGGAGTTCTCTGGCACCTTATAGATTAACAGATTTATCGGAGCATAAGCTTTCTTGGGCAAAGACCCACTTCGTCAGATGCAGGGAGTACAAATTCCAGAGGCAGATATAAATATATTGGCATAAGAAAAGAGTACCAATCAAGTACCAGAAATTATTCCTGTTCAAATAGCTGCAGAGCAGTTACAAAAACCTCCCCTCTTGATTTCAAAGACAGCCAGCAATGGAAAATCCACCGGGGCTGTCTCATCCGTGGCTCATTTCCAGCCTGAGCCTGTTTCACTCCAACTTCCAAGTGCCTCGCTAGGTAGAAAGCAATCGATCTCCATCAGCTTTTGTCTCGCACCAGTTTCCTGTCCACTGCAATGTCTATTGGAGAGCACTGTTCCCCGCCCAAGCTGTCCAGGCTGGGGGTGGATTGGACAGGAGTGGATCCCCGTGGAAACCACTGTTGGGTGGTAACAACAACTTTTCACGGACCCCTTAGACATAATCTGTGCATCCCTCCCCCCCCCCCAGGGGTCTGCTGACTTCCTGCTGAAAACCCCTGCTTTGGAAGAGACGGGTTGGCCAGAGTTTCATACCTAATTTTGATGGAGAATGTCAGTGCTGCTTTTCAACCTTTTTCATGTTTATCTCTTTAAATGTTCGCCATTGTGGGAGATCATGGGGGGTGCTTGTCAGACACTAACAGAACAGGGAACCATCCAGTGACCCCTCCCCTGTTGCCCATTCCCAGCCCCTGACACGCAGAGGCCGGAACCCCATCCCTACTCACCCTGGCTAATTGATGGACCTACCCTCCATGAATTGATCTAGCTCTTTTTGGAACTCTCTTGAAATCCTGGTCTTTATAAACTCCTCTGGCAAGGAGTTCCACAGGTTGCCTGTGTGCTGTGTGTAGAAAAACTTCCTTTTCTTTGTTCTAAACCTGCTACCTATTCGTTCCCTTTGGTGACCCCTAGTTCTTATGTCATAGGAACAAGTAAATAACTTTTCCTTCTTCACTTTCTCCACACCTGACATGAGTGCCCCACAACCAGGTGACCCATGGGAAAGTCAATGTGTCCCAACTGGAGTGGAGTTTCACACGGTGTGTGCTAAAATCAGCCCTTCCGTTCAGTGTGGAAAATGCCAGTTTCTCTGTCTGTCGTCACTCACGCCCCCACCCGCCCTCTCTCTCCGGGCACCTCCGGGAACAAAGGGGCTTCTTGGAAACATGGCAGCCGCAGAGCTTTGAAACCTGGCGCTCGGGGCCGAATTGAAGCTGTAGGATGCACCAGTCGAGGTCTCCTTCAGGGCACCTGCGTTTGCTGGCCCATGAGTGCACCTGCTCCAGAGCCATCCCTTCAATGGGGCAGAGACCCACCTCTCTCTCCTGCGCAGCTGGGCTGTTCTTCCCCTGCCTCCGCTGCGATCTCACCAGCCACGCAGCCTGCCCCAGCCTGCCAGCCTCTGGGCGTTGCTGTCTCTTGGAGGCAGCACTCGTGCAGAGGAAATGCCCCGAAAATGATGCACGTCCCTCTCTGCACCCAACAGCTTGTGGTTTTAGGGGCAGCTCGAGTCCTCCCCATTCCCCCAGAGGGTGCGAGGTTCCCCCGCCCATGGAGGTGCTGTCTGGTTGTTGGTGAGTCTAAACTCAGGCCTCTGTTCGTTCCCCTCCAACACGTCTGAGAAGTGGGCTGTGCCCACGGACGCCCCTGGCCCTGTCTATATAGTTGGGTGAGTCTCTAAGGTGCCCCAGGACCACTCGTGGTCTGTAAAGTTACAGACAGACACGGCTCCCCGCTCTGGGACTCCTTCTGCAAAGGTTTGTCTTTGTTGGGCACTTTCTGGAGAAACGTTGGCTAATCAGCGCCCGTCGCTCTGCTGCTGCGGTTTCCCTCCCGCCTGCAATTACAGACAGTCCCCGACATGCCAGGGAGCATGACCTGGACACAGGGCGCTCGCCTAAGGGGAGTGCAGGAACCTGCCCCATGGCGCACAGCGGGCGAGTATCCCGATGGCAGTGAGCAGACGCTGGGCTAGAGGGAGGCATGAAAATGGCCCAGCCAGACCCGTGATCCAGCCCACGGGATACACCCGGAGTAACTGCAGAGGGCGAGATCGCGAGAGACGTGTCCGGCTCGTCCCCTGGCTCAGCGGCGACGGGCGCTCTGCTGCAACCGGGGAGACCCGACATCAAATCCAAATTCCATTTCCGGCACGGGAGGAAACAGACCCTGGCCTCTCTCACGCCAGCTGAGCATGTGACCAGTTCTGGGGAGATCTCAGCCCCCCCAAATCCCTGCGCTTAGCCCCGGACAAATGCCCCAACGTTCTGTGTGCATTGAGCAAACCAGCTTTGATTCAAACCCCCAATGGATTCCCCCCCCCAATTCTCTGATGTTTCGTTGTTGTGAATTGTGGATTCAGCTGGACCCAGGCTGAAATGTGGGGAGGAGATTCCGGAGAGGCCGGTGAACCCAAACGCCAGTCACGCCCCCACCCCAGCTCCATCGCCCTCGTGCCCTTCAACGCCAGATCCTGCCCGGGCGTCCTTCCCCGTCACCGGCGAGATGTGAGGCCCTAGGTGAAAGCGAGGTGCTCAAATCGCTGGGCTTTCCCTGTTGCGGCAGCCCCCCGCCCCTCCCGAGTTCCAGCAAAGCAAGCAGGGCCTTACAGCTGTGGCACATCCCCTCTCTGCACAGACAGCCGCCCGGCTGCGTGTGGAGGAGGCAGGGGCTTGATATTTCCCTGCTGTGTCACGTGACTCCGACCCCAGGGTGTTAGCTCCGGCGGGATGCGGGACTCAGCCGCTCAGTGTCCCTTGGAAATCCCCCTGGGCCTGCGGGCAGTAAACACAGCGCCGCTGGGCGAGGAACGGAAACCCGGGGAAGGGCTGTTTGGTGTCTCCTGGTTGCCCGTTTCCGTCCCGGGCTGCCCAGTGGGGTGTGTTGTGTTACGCAGTGACAACGGGGTCGTGCATCCGCTCTGCTCTGCACAACCGGACCGGAGCATCGGCTGGCGCAAACCGGCGCAGCTCCGCCGACGTGCAGGGAGCGATGCCAGCTCACGCGCGGTGGAAACCTGGCTCAGCAAGGCTCGTTCCTCCCATTTGGCCAAACCCGCAGAGACTCATTTCGCTGCCGTAATTCACCGTCCGTTTCGCCGGGGCCTCCAGCGCTCCCGAGACGTCCGGGAGCCCCCAGTCTCCAGGCAACGGGCCGGATTCGCCCTGACTGTTCCTGGGGGACCGCGGCGAAGCGGCGCCAAATGGGCCCCCTGAGTTTGAACTCTCCCCTCCAGGCCTGCGGGACGCTGTGTTTGAAGATCGTGGCCAAGACGTTTTAATCAGGCCCAGTGGGGCCCATTAACAAGAGCGTCCTTTGTCAGCAGAGCCGCAGAGAGAGGAGGGGGCTATCGTGCAGGCCTGCAGCGACTAAGGCCATGCTATCGGCCCCTCAGAGCACAGGAGCCGGGGTTCACTCAGAGGAACAGGGCCAAGCCCAAGTCATGGCAATTGGGCCCATCAACGGGGTGTCAGAGATGCAGCCTGAGGCTGTGGGCGTCCCCTCCCTGGCTGTAGAAACTGGGAACAGGCCGCAGGGGGTGGATCGCTCGACAGGTCCCCTTCCGGTGCGCTGCCCTGGACAGCCTGGCCCCAAGTACAGCCGGAGACAGGGCATCGGCCGTGCTAATTACCAACGGGAGAGGGGCCGGAGCTCACGGATTATGTACCCGGCCAGAAACGAGTTACTTTCAGAACTCACACTGCATGTCCAGCAGTGCCAGGCTGTGAGCCGCCAGGCCCAGTGGTGCCAGGCTCTGAGCTGCCAGGCCCGGAGGTGCCAGGCTCTGAGCCGCCAGGCCCGGAGGTGCCAGGCTCTGAGCTGCCAGGCCCGGAGGTGCCAGGCTCTGAGCCACCAGGCCCGGAGGTGCCAGGCTCTGAGCCACCAGGCCCGGAGGTGCCAGGCTCTGAGCCGCCAGGCCTGGAGATGCCAGGCTCTGAGCTCTGTCCAGCCATGGCACTAGCTGAGCAATGCACAGTGGGGCAGAGGGACCCCGTACAGCCCCAGTGTGGCTGTGCTTATGCGCAGGGCAAGCACTCCCTGTGGGAACAGCAGGGCTTCTCCCACACATGAGGTGGCAGCTCGTGGAGGAAAGATCCCGTCCCTCTGCTTACGGTGTCTGCACTGGGGCTTCACCATGGTGCCGAGGGGTGTGAATTTCTCACCCCTGTCCCCGAGCGATGTAGCTTCTCAGTGCAGAGTGACCCTAAATATGGATAAAGAGTCTCAGGTAAAATGCATGAAACCCATGGACGGGCTCTCGCCTTCAACATGAACATGGTCTGAGCTCAAGGTAGCGTCTCCGCTGCCACAGAGAATGAAACTGAACCCGAGGAGAGCCGCTGTAATTCTGGGGGAAAGCCCACTGAAGGGCTGAATGCGGGTTAACGAATCCACTTCTAATCCAGTTAGTTTTCTTGAGCATCCCCATGTGGACAAATCCATGGAGTGTCAACTTTGGCATCAGAAACTTTATTCTGAAAGTTTATTGTGAAAGTCAAAGAAAGAAAGAAAAGACA